>NC_133535.1:108021752-108328449 GCF_048544455.1 Silene latifolia
TTATATATATTGTCTTTTTTTTTACGTAAGGTTATAGAATAAAAGCATGCGGGCATTACATGAGTGGTAAGTTGAATAATGTATGTGCATGATGGAAGTTGTTTGGTTTTTGTAAATAGTAACATGTGATTAGAGGATGCGACATGATTTTACATAACTTTGTTTGTGTAAACTTAAATAATAAGTTTATATACTTGTCTCTTTGTTGTATCATATGGGCGTGTTAGATGAAGAATGTGGGTGGAATGGGAAGAATCGATTGGAAAAGATGGAGTGTCAATTGCATGAGAATATGAATTTTGTGATTATGAATATGTTTAGGTGACGAAGTGGGTTTGTAATATTGTTGCATTAGTAACATGGAAATAGGATTTGTAATGTATGAGTATGTTTTGAGTTACGAAAAGTTATAAAATTTAAAACATGCAGGTAGTACATGATTGATAAGTTGAATGTTATGTGAGCATGATAGATGTTAATGTTTGGCTTTTGGTAAGTAGTAACATGTAGAATAGGGATTCAAAGATATGTGTTTTGTATATCGAATTGGATGAAAAGCATGTTGGTCGTTTATAATGTGGCACATTAGTGGTATGAAGAAAGTGTTTTGTTGATTTTATAACGAGCTGCGTATATATGCATACGTAGTTGTTGTCATTTTATTTAAAGTATAGTAATGCATATCATGTTGGGGAAGAGTAAGATGAACATGCGGGTAGTGTATACGAAAGCTCGCATGACTCGATCGAATGGGGGGCACTCGATCGAGTAGGTGAGGTTCTCGATCGAGTGGGTGTGACTCGATCGAGTAGGTAGTTTAGTGTTTTTCTGGGCAGAATCGTGTTTTAGGTACTCGATCGAGTACATAGGGGCACTCGATCGAGTAATGGCCGCTCGATCGAGTGGTGTGTCAGTTCGGTCGAGTATGTGTTTGAGCAGAGGTCTTATTAGGTTTGGAGTCGAGGCACTCGATCGAGTAGGTTGGGTACTCGATCGAGTAGCCTCAACTCGATCGAGTAGGTGTTGGTATTCGATCGAGTGGGGTCCATGCAGTCATATGCGCATTTTGGGTCATATGCTTATCTTTTGACATTCGTTGCATATTATGTTTAATTCAAAGGTGTTATATTACTTCTTTATGCATTGTTTTACGTATGTGTTGGTCCTGATGCGTAAGTTACCCAATCTTATGATGTAAAGAGTGGCACCTATGATGAGTATGAGTTCGGTGGGGAGGACATGAGTTATATGTGATTGTGATAGATGGTGGAAAAAAGAAAAAGAAGATTGGTATAGTTTATTGAGGCATAGCGCACGTTTTGTGAGACGGGATGAGTGATATGATTGTGTGTTGAGTAATGTAAAAGTAAGGGAATATGGGCAAGGAATAGTATGAGTCTAAGGAACGTGAGAATGAAAAGATTGGAAGGAAGGATGTGCATAGTAGCGACTTGAGATGTGTAAGGGATTATAGAGAGAGATGGTTAGATTGTGTTGGTTAAGAATGTATGTAATTAAAGATCGTTGTGCAGGGATAGAGAAGAGTGGTATATAGTGAAGTTAATGGAGACATGTCGCGACGTGGATTTGCTGATGGTGAGTTTGGGAATTTGTAGCAGCAAGAGGTGAAACTAAGGTGTTATTTTCTTGGGCAGTTAACGGTAGGAAAAGAGTTTTGGGTTTCATAATTAGTGGCAAGTGTGAGTGAGTGAAATGATGAGAAGGGACCAATGGTAAAGAAGAGTGAGAGAGTACCGATATAAAGTAATGGAACTTGATTTTTGGAGCAACAAAAAGGTAACCGTAGTACCAGAGAGTTAGGTATAAGGGGTAAGGAGATGGAATGATAATTGGTATTGTTGAGTGTAAAGAGAAAAGAAGGATAAAAGTAAGCTGAGAAAAATGTTGACCAGAGTTATATAATATAGAAGTAAGGAATCGTCGAGATTTATGATACTATCATGAGGATGTTAGTTAATGGTTATATAGGAGTTTCGGAACAGCATGATTAGTCATGAGTTTCGAGGAATTAAGGGAGTAAGAAGTTGGTAGAGTATCTACATGATATGAGATTTTGGTGGAGAATTAGATGACGATACAATTAAGGATGAAATTGGAAATAGTGTTGGGGTAAATTTGGTTGATGGGTTTGATGTTCGTTATTTGGGGATGTTAACCTAAGATAGGAAAGAAACCGTGATGTTTAGAGATGAGTGTAAGAGGTTTGCTGTGGTACGGTCAATAATGGTTAAAGGTGATGATAGATAAGAAGGGTAGCAACTCTAAAGATGTTGATTTTGTAGAGACCAGATTGATATGTATGGTTGTGAGAGAGTACAAGATGTGGTTATATGAGGCGGTTGTTAGTAGTTGTGTATTAATGGTATGGTTACATTTGGCAGGGGGTGATGGATATGCGAATGGGAGAATATGAGGGGCATAAGAGTTAAGCTCGGGTGAGAGATAACTTTTATCAGGTGGTAGCTTACGTGATCAGGATTGACTGGTTGGATGTGATTACGGGTCTATGATGTGTATAAACGTTTGTGTGAGGTTCTGACCTCACGATAAGTGGTATGGTGTGATAGACATAAAGTTGTTATCTGAATGTTATGTAATATATGTTGGATACGATAGCCTAATGGAATGGTGTTTAAAAAGGTAATAATTTGACTGATTTGGCATGGCTAGTTATGCTTGTATGTATTCATGATATATTTTATTCCGTGATATGGTATGGGGGACGATATTCATGCGGTTCTTATCTGTTTATTCATATAATATGTTGCGTTGTGATTTAATAAAGTGGGTTTGTATAATTCTTCTTGTCCGGAAAGTTATGCTAAGTCAGTGTTCATGGAATTGTATGTGGTTGTGATGTCTATCGATGTGGTTGTTGTGCCTCGGGTGGTGATCCGGGCACGGTACTTCGTGTTGTGATGTGGATATTTTCGTACTGCAGTGCGGATGTTGGTGGCGATGTTGCGATGCCGTCACCGGTTGTGGTGGAGTAGGCGGGATGATTACGATACGAGTTTTCGAAAGTACATACCAGTTATACATAGATTGTTGTTTTGTTTGCTGCGGTTCCTTGTAAATTTTGGTTGAACATGTAGACTGTTGTTTTGTTTGTTGATGCTTCTTACCAGTTTTAGCTTGGGTGTGAGGATAGAGTATGATATAGAAGAGAGTTGTGTATGTTTTGTGGTTGTCTAGTATAGTGATTTTCTGTTGATGGGACACAGTTGCGAGAGGTTGTTACAGTAATTTTGATCTTGTTTTAGGATGAGGTATCGGTAGACATAGTCATGGCAAGTGATTTGTGGAACAGGTGTTGTACTGATATGGAAGCTGTAAGTGGTTCATAATCTCTTATTGAGACAGTGAGTATAGGCTGTTGGAAATTAGTATCATGTTAAGTGATGAATGAGTTTTGTGGTAATAAAAGAAAAGAAATTAAAGATCTAGTGTGAGTGTGCGTAGCAAGTGTGGACTGTGATTTATGCTTTTGGCGATAGGAGTTTTATATAGTTTATATAGAGAGGTATATCGTGTTGCAGTAATGTCGAAGAGTTAGAGTGCCTGTTATGATCAGGATTTTGTGGTATTGGTTAGATGGAGTGCAGAATGAGTTGAGGTATGAGAACTGTTAAGTAAGAAAGCCATAGATATAGGAATGGTGAGTGTTCAGAATATAGGCGACTATCTTTGACATGCGGTGAAGATGAGGATAATGAGAAGGTATAGTTAAGGATTTAGTATTAGTGAGTTACGAGGACGTAACATTTGTCTTAAGCGGAGTAGGATGCGATAAAGGAGAGTTTCAAGGATGTGCATGTTGTAGTATATTTGGAAGTAGAGTGTTGGTGTAGCATAAAGGATGGATCTTTGTTGTGGTTGATAATGTTAAAAGGTCATGGACGTCCTTGTAGTAGTTCGATGTTTAGGAATGGGAATATATTTCAATAGTGTTGACAGTTGGATGATGATGTTATGAGTGTGAGTAAACTTCGAAGACGAAGTTCCTTTAAGGGTGGTAGAATGTAACATTTCGTTTGATGTTTATGAGTGTCTTGATATTGGATTTTCTAGTGGATGATATGTTACGGAGCTAGCAGCGTTTGTGGACGGTAGTTGGTAGTGTATGGAGTTAGTGTCGAGAGAGAGATAATGTAGTTGATACGATATCTTGAGCCATGTTTTGGAGGTAGGAATAGTTGGTGGAATTGGTGTTACGAGTTCATGTTTGTAGGTTGGAGTTTTGTTTTGAGTTCTTAGTTGCGTTGTTGTGTCTTGATCGAGTTAGTATGTTTGTTTTTGAGTATGGGTTGAACTTCGGGGACGAAGTTCGTTTTAAGGAGGGAAAACTGTAATACTACGGTTTTATGAGTCTCTGGGTACTCTATCGAGTAGACCTTACTCTGTCGAGTAAGGGTGTTTTGGTTTTTAAAACAGTAATCTGCCTGTAGGGTACTCGATCGAGTAGACTGGGCACTCGATCGAGTAAGAGGCACTCGATCGAGTATGTCAGTTAGTCGATCGAGTAGCTCGGTCTACGGGTAATGTTTTGTCGGGTTTTTTTAATAACACGGATTAATATATATATCTTTCCGTCATCTTCATAATACACTTTTACAAACCTAATCACATTGAAAAAGAGATTCAAGTTACGTTCTTCGCATTCATCTGTGTTATTGACAAATCCCGGAGCTTGAGAGGTAGGATTTCATCGTTCTTTGCATCCTTGTGATCCTTGCGTCGAAGGTAAGATCTACGTACCGATTTTATAGTATTTAGTCAAGTTTGTTTAAACCCTAATTTGGGGGTTTGGGGATTTGTGTTAGTTTTTGTATGGTTAGTGATTATGTGATGATGTGTTAGGAGGAGGATTCGTAGAAGAGGCTTTTTGATACAGCTGTTGAGATCGTCTGCGTGTGTTGCATTCTAGGTAGGGTTTCCCTACTCAGTATTAGTCACATAATGTGTTGGTTGTTACTTGTGTTTGTTGTATAATATCGTATTCGTATTGTGACGGTTGTTGGAATTGGTTACTGTTGATAGTTGTAATTGATTGTATCTGTCTGTGGTTTTCGGGGTGCGTCCCTGGCTGAGTGGAGTCACTTGCGGGAGTGGCTTCACGCCCATTATTCGCCTTCAGTGGAACCCGCCACAGAAGGGATGTGCACATTAATGGATTTGGGTTTATCGCTTTATGGTATGAGCGGGGCTTAGGTGGGAACGGCTGCGGTCCCCCACTGGCGGAGTGGAGTTACCTGTTGCGACGGGTACTCTGGCAGGACTACACACTTTAGTGTGTAGTCGGTGATGAGGAATTGAATACGGAGTTTGGGTTATGTGACGATTGAGCTGTGTTGGTTTCTGTCTTTTCTGATTATATAATTGTGTGATTATTACGACCCGTTTAAATGTTTTGAAAACTCGTGGTGATCCATTCGAGGATGGTGAGCAGTTGTTGAGCAGGTATGAGTCGAGACATATGGGCCAGCTGGGATGAGTCATCACGTTGCAGTTTTAGAAGTCTTCCACTGTGTCGATCTTTTTGTAGTTGTTTAGTAGTTGACAGTTTTGAGGATCTTATATTTCCTTTTAATAGTTTTTGGAGTTTGGTTTGTATCACTTAAACTTTATTATCGTTTAAATACGTTTCGTTATTGTCTATTTGAGTATCATTGCCTCAGGTAACCGAGATGGTAGCACTTCCATGCCTTAAGTGGTCCCGGTAAGGCGGTTGGAGTATGGGGGTGTTACATCGGTCACACATGCAAATTATGTAAATGCTCAAATTAAACATAGGAGTTGATAAATAGTTAATTGTTTAGGCTTAGAGACACCCACCTCTCGATATTAGTGTCAACCATAGAACGGGTCCTAGAGAAACTCTCGTTTATGACTAGGTCGTCCTACTACACATGCTTAGTCTAATCCGATTCCGTGCCTCTCGACTTATAGAACGAATTAACAAACTTAATCGATGATTATGATCTTTAAACATAGATTAATCGTGACAATACAAACATGTAATAGAAACACTGAAATGATATTATAACATCCTAGTTTAACAATTGCAAGAACTACTTATGCATGGTTTCCCTTATTCCCTAAACAATTGAATTACTTATGCAGAATGAAAACTAATCTAATGACATATAAAATGGTAAAGATAAACATAATAACTAGTGATGTAAATGACAAATGAATAACAAAACAATATTGGAAATACGATTACCTTAACAATTGGGAATTGACTTGGAAATGAAGAACAAGATAGAACAAATGGAAATAACTTGAAATGTAAATTGTATATAACTTGAATAAAATTGTTTATAACATAATGGAAATGGTAAACGGAATTCTAATCTAACCTAAACTAAGAACTGAAATGAGTGAATGAAAGTGGTTTAGAAGGTGTGTCTTAGGTCCCGGATCAACACCTTTTATTTAAGGGTGAAGGGAGTAACGTAAACATCATAAAAAGAGGTCACCCCGATCGGGGTCACCCCACCCCGATCGGGGTCGTGGGTTTTTATGATTTTGCCTTAATTCCGTCTTAACTCCTTGCTTTATGGTGATGCGGAATCCTAAGCTACTATGTTTAAAAGTTCATCTAAGATATCTTAGGCATCCTTTGGCATCCAATGCATGCATATGGCTTGGGCTTTTACTTGGACTTCATTTCTTTTCATATCCACCAACCAAGATTTCTTTCCTCTTGCTCGGGTTTTCCAATTTCCTCCCAAAATGCCCCTATACTTCCCGGAACTCCTTTGCATGATCAAGACATGCTCTCATTAGCCTCGTGAACATAGGTAAATGCTAATTTGACGGGAAAAAGATATCGACGACTTGATTTCCTACAAAATACAATGAATACGAGCAAAAACACCTGGAACAAGGAATTAGCTCATTAAATCACTAACATAATGCAAATGACATGAAAAATAGAGCTAAAATAGGGGGGTTAGAATGTATATAAAATGGACTTATCGTGCGCCCATAATTTACTCTTCAATGTTAATCATGACTACATCCCCTCTAGGTGATTTCTTTACAGCCAGGTTGTGCAAAGCCTTCAGCGAATTAGTTTTCATTTTTTTCTTATATGCACACGATTCATAATAAGAATCATAAGCAGGTTTGACTGCAACAAAATTAGGTCTTATATTGTATGTCATGTGGTTTTGTTTTTTGGGAAGACGTAGTCCTTTCGGTGACTTTGTCCGTTGACGTAGTAGTAATAGTATTAGCTGCCGCTATGGCTTTGCTTAACTTCTGCAAATGTAAAGATTAAAGTACTTATGATATGTTAATATTCATACCTTAATATATTTAAAGAACAAGTAATAATTAACGTCTGCAGATAGGTACGTCGGGGATGACAACATTGATGAGGTTGTCAGGCCATTGCACATAAGAACTTAGGGTTTCTTTCAAATAAGTGACCTCCCCATTAGGAAATGGTACTTTTACTTCCCCATACTCGTCTTTATCTAATTGGGACACTTTCACTTTCTTGCATTTGTCACGAAGGGGTATACCATGAACCTTAACTTGTTGAAGCCAATCGTAAGCGAACACGTATCCTCTGGCAACAGCAAATTTCTATTTCCCCTGTAAATAGAACATACGACAATCCACCTTGCAATCGCCCTTCACGACAGCTTTAATCAATTAGTACACATACATGCACTACGTTTAATAAATTTCATAAGTAAAAAACGTGTATGATATGAATAATTATAAACTAGGAGCTATTACCTTTTTCGGTGTTGAGAAGATTATCCGATGATCAACTACCTCCGCCTCATCCTGTGTCACGGTCTTCTTGGCTTCCTCATCCTCTTCAAGTGCCTGATATCGATCCTCGGCTCCCACCTCAGTCTCCTTTGCCATTTTCTTCTCCCTTGCCATGTCCTCCTAGACTTCCTTCTGTACATTAACACTTGTCTATATAACACGTACTGATTTTCTATATCATATAACACATTGTATATAAGACATAAATATTATTACCTCTTTCTCCTCCTCCTCCTCCTCCTTCTTCTCCTCCTCCTCCTCTGCTTCCTTTATGACTTCTTGAACCATATCCAACTCTTCTTCTAATTGCTTTTCCCCAGTTTCCACCATTCTCTGCATAAACCGGGCCATTTTCTGTAGCTGTTTAGTAGAAATTAATGTCAGTATATATAGTTATAAATTATGTTGAATCAAATACAATATTTATATGATTACCTTCTTGGAAGCATCACCACTCATCATCCTTCGAGGAGTTTTCTCAAAATACTTAGTGATACCAACATACGTCGATAACCCTCTCACACGACCTGGATGCTCTGCTTTGCCGATTGCTCTAGCAAGAATGTCATCACGTCCTTGAGGCTTCCATTTTCCTTCCTCTACCGCCTTCTCACAGACCCTTTACATACATAAAAAACCATTAAGCAACTAAATTTTATTTAAACTCACAATTAAATAACTCCGACCACCAGTGGTAGGAGTGACATATTAAGTCAAACTTACAATTTTCTCTTTGATGTCCTTATCATATTCAGTTTCCGTCTTTCCATTCTTAGGAGTGTGACCTTCCACCCAAGCGTCGTGACGACTGAATTTTCTAAGCTTTGCCTTCAATTTATTCATCACATTGATATCCTCTCAAAATATGTATGATTACTATGAACATATATAACATCCGACTAAAACACCTAATAGTCTAATACTATAAGAATTATGTACTTACCAGTTTCGTCTTAATCAATCTATAACCACCTCAGGAGCCGTAAAAGACGTTCTTTTACTTTGAAATGTTCCCCTTGTTCCTCACACTCATAGCCTTCATCAAATAAATTGTATTGAGAAACGCAAGCATGACAAAACATTAAACTAAGTATACTTCTTTACTTATTAAGTTACCTTAAACTTGTCAGACTGCCTATAAGCGATATAGCTATCGCAATGGTCCTGAATGACATATATATACTTCTTTGTTGGTGGTTTCTTGTTCATCTCCCCGGTTTCCTTGTTGAACAAGTGGTTCTCAGCAATCTTTAAGTTCCAAGATCTGAGAGGTTCCCCTGTCTTTTTTTTAAGGTACTTATAATACTTTTCGGGGACAACGTAAGCTATCTGCACATATGATGAGCATAGCTGGTTTGTTTCGACTAAAACACATATCAAGTAGTAAGTTAATTTCAGCCAAAACATTTATTATTGTATATACATACCTTTATTCTGTTTATTAGCATGGTGTTCCGTATTTTACTCAGTTCACTAATACGCGGCGTACCGAGAGGCACATACTGTCTTACACAACAGCCAATCCAACTCGCAAAATACCCGGCATTCTCACCATATGCCAGCCTTGTATATTTATCCCATTGTAAAGGATTAGGTATCTTTGAATTAATTGCTTCTAGGAAACCCTATGGCGCATTCGACTGCAGTGAGTCGCAAATTATTCTCATCACCTCCGAGTCATTGCTCGACGCATTTCCATCGTTTCTTTTCCGCATTTCGACCATATATACGAAAATTAATAAACGAATAATAACAATGTATACTTATAATAACAAACAAATTTCAAGTGAGGAGTATTTATTACTTCTTTAAAGAAGATAATCCGGGTTGATCCGGTGGCAAAGAAAGCGATGACGATGATGACGATGACGGTGATGGAGTAGGCTGGTGGTTTATGGGAAGCTCAGTGTTTAAGGATATTATGTAGGGGAGGGGAAGCTCAGAGTATATATATATGTGTGAATAATACAACACTTGCAAGACCTAGTTTAATGGAAAGTAATAAACACGGTATAAGAAAAACCGTTGTATTTTGTTTCAAAACAGACAACGGTTTTGTTTGAAACCGTAATTGATTAGTATTATCTACAACGGGTTAGAAATAACCATTGTCTTAAAGTTTTCCATTTTGTTTGATTTTACCGCCAAGAAATAAAGCATCATTTTTATATAGATAACAACGGCTTGAACCATTATAACTGTATACGTCCTGAACAACGATTAAGGTATAACCGTTGTATTTAAAATTTCATTTTGTTTGATTTTACCGCCAAGAAGTAAAGTATCATTTGGTACGATTTCTCCCTAATCCTCTGCAACAGCAGAAAAAGATTACAACAAAAGTTTGATATATAACAACAAGACAATAATTACACGATGATGTAAAATATATTATTTGGATTGCTGATATTTTCACGGCTGGCGGGAACGTTTTTTGGATTTGCTAGTATCTTCATTAACCCAAATACCTTCATCATGATCATCTCGTGTATATATGTTTGGAATGTTTACATTTTCAACTTCATTACCAAATTGCGATACAACACTGTTATTAAGTCCTTCAAATTCGACGTCTTCATCATCTGAAATTCGGCGATGGCAAGATAGAAAAACTGACCACTTCTTATCAATAGGATCGGTATCATAAAACACTTATTTTTCTTGTGACGCTATTATAAAAGGATCATCCTTGTTTCTAACCTTGTCAAAATTTACTAATGTGAATCCTATATCATCCTTTCTAACACCATTGTTGTTGTCAACCCACTTGCATCGAAATAGAGGTATCTCAAAATCCATATAGTCTAAAACAAATATCTCTTGAATAACTCTATAATATTGCATTGTACCCAAAATATGATTTTTATCCTTTGAACTAGCAAAGTATATTGCCTCATAATCTACGCAAACTCCACTGTTTTTCATTGTGCTCGCCTCATCTTGAATGCGGGTGTAGAAAGTGTACCCATTGATCGCATACCCGCTATAAAAGGTTGCACGAGCATCGGACCGAAAGGGAGATGTCGTAGGTCGGGTGAGAAATCATAAATTGGGTTGTCATCATCATAAATAGTATCCTTAAACCAGTTACTAAATTGCTTGTTATGCTCATTTGCATACCACCTTTCATTCTTATGAGGGTGTTTTGCCCTAAGATAACGCTTGTGTTCCATATTGTAAGGTTGTACATAATCATCGTTAACAAGAACGTATGTATGAGCTCTATGTCGCATGTCGGGTGACATATCCTTATAAACAGGACCCCTTTCACCTTTTCTACTCATCCAAGGAGAGGTAAGCGTAACAATACGAAAGAGCTTTAGTGGAAATGGCCCACCTGCGACGCCCAACTAATCTGTGGGATGCAGCAACGGTCTTTTAAAAGCCACGCTCTTCGGCATTAGAAAATGCTTTCGACCAGATCGTTTTAAATCGGTCGGTTTGGTCTCGGCAAGGGTCTCGAAACGATGCAAGAGATGTTTGTAGTCGCCACCAAGCATTTGTGGGATGCTTGGAACCCGTTCGAATCCAGTTTATACCTAGGTCAACCAAGGCAAAAAGCGGTGTTTGACATAGGTACTAAAGATAAGGAGTCGTTCCTCTTTAGCATCCTATCTCTAGAATGACTCTCGTACGCCCTGGATAAGGTCGTCCACTATCCAAATCTTCTGAGTAAGAGGTGAAGGTACATATTTGGAAGCCCTTTAATCGGACACCCAATCCCGCCCGCGGTAGCGGCCTCTACTGATCGATCTTGGTTGGTTAAATACAAAAGTTGATAAAACGGGTAAATGCATGAATGCGCATCCACAAGTTTGAACCTAACATGTGAGCTTTCTATGTCGGTTGTTTAATCCAAGTATCAAGTATTTGATTTCAAGTTGGATTTGAAGTTGATTTGCATGCAAGACGAAAATTAAACATCCATTTACCGGATTAGGTTTATGGTGCATAACATGATCCATTTGTCTTAGTAAGGCGTTTTTCAAATACAATGTAAAATGGGCAGATTCGTCATCTGATCCATCCTGTATTCGGGTTAACCGAAGTCGGGATCGTCTTAGACAAGTGCCGGAAGGAAACAGGGTCTGCATCAGGCAGCCTATATAGGCGCGAGCCATTGGGCGATGCAAACATGCCTGTCCTGATTTGAAAATTGGAAAATGAGTGGCCTGTTTAGGCGCGGTTCAACAGACGATTGGAAGGACGTCTTCTGACCATTAAAAGGGTTTGTAAAATAGTTTGAAAAGAGGGTGTTTGAACCCATCTTGATTTGAAAAGGTCGTTTAGACCGCTTTTGTGTTGATGTGAAGAACGAGACTTGAATAATCGTCATTGTATTGACCAATATTCGATGTCGGGTTCGGTTTTGCAAGTTCAACATGAATAGTTTCGAAAATGATTATGAACTAATTGTTTTAAGTTCATTTGTTTGTAATTAGTCAATGTTTATCATCGTACTCGGGTTAAAATCTGACATGGTATGTAGAACCAAGGATGATTTTGTATTTATGACTAATGCATTTGTTTGAAAATGTAAAGAAATGAAATAAAAGGTTTTAAAATACCTTTTAAAATGTATTTAGCCAAATATTATCACCGAAACACGGATTCAACCGTCATTGTATTTGGAACCAAGGGTGAAAAATGTTTTATGGTTAAAAGTTTATCATAAAAATAATTTGAAAGATTTGAAATGGTAAAAACCGATTATAAATAAGAAATGCAATAAAGAGGAAGATGAAACTAAACACGGCTGGATTAAGGCCTGAGAGGGGCTTTAGGCGCGAGCCCTGCTACTATACAAGCAGCCCATGTCTCCGGCCAAAATCCGGTTTTTGTTCATTTATCCCATATGTGAATCATGTTATGCATGTTTTAGCATGCTATAGTCGTAAAACAAATGAAAACATGATAATAGAGGATTTTTACACTCTCATACTTACATGCTAGGCTTGATACGAGAAATCGACGAAAGTGTATCATCTTGTTTGGTCGGAAAACTCGGTTTGAAAACCGTTTTAGCAATGTAAAAGAGTGTTTTAAGTTTAGTGATGGTGTAGTTGGTCGAGACGGTCGGTCAAGTGATTTAATGCATGATGACGGTACCAAACAATGTGTAAGGCTTGTGTTTTCAATTGGTAGGTCGAAAACACTTGTCGGTTTGTGACTTGAGAAGTCGAGTCCAGAATTTTAAGGGAGAAATAAGGGGGCGGACACTCACGTAAGGTGTTATGGTGTGTGAAGGTGGGTATTTATAGAGAAATGGGTGGTTATGTGCGTTTTGAGCGACGTGGCCGCATGGGTTGCTCGAAGAGGCGCGAGCCATTTCATGGGTCTTCGAGGTGTCTTGTCACTATCACGCAATTGAAATCATGATTTGTTCTATCCTATGTTTTGGATAACATGATTTGTGTTGGAGATAGTGTCCTCCACAATAGTGAGTTTACATAATAAATCTCATTAAAGAAATATCATCAGGATATTTAATTATTTGATCCTCGTCAGTTGATTAACGTAAATCGATAACGGTTGGCTGACTAGAGTTTGAAGTTATTTTCGTGAGACGGCGGTGATCAACTGACCCCTTTCGGTCACACCTATATGAACGAACCCCAATTTATAACTAATTAATTGTAAGAGATACAATTTATTTCGTTCCTTGATTTATAGACTAAAAGGTTAGTCGATTATTTTTAGAGAGATTTCGAGTTGCGAACTCGAGGAGCGGCAGTTATTTTTTAATTATGCGATAATTAAATAATAAATTTTATGAGACGGGTTTTAGTCAATTAATTGTTAATTCACTAAAATTGTACTAATTGATTAATGTGATTAATATTAGTACGTAAATAATACGTGTAGCGGTATACGTATATTTACGGAGTGTTTTGAACGAAATTAATTAGGGAAGCATTTACACATAAAGCGATGTTTAAAGTAAAATTACACGTATTTGTGTGACAAATATAAGAACCGATATGGACCCGTATATGGGCAATTGGACCGTGTAATATAGAGTGTCGTGGATGATTACATTCATAATCATTACACTTTATTTTTTTTATTCTTCCACAAGTCATCTTATGTCTTTTGCATGTGATATGTAATTGGACATAAAATAAGACAATTTCTACACTCCACTACTTCCCCACTCAACCGGTCACTCCCCCCTTTATTACTCCATCTTATGTTCATTTTTCTACTACACTTGAACACATGTGATCTTTATCCTTCTCTCTAAAATAATAAAAGCTTTTACTAAGATTAGTTAGTAAACAAAATAAATATTCACTAATATTGTTAGTAATATTTTCATATTATCAAGGGTAGATTTAACAAATATCTAGTTAGTATTTGTTAGATTATTGGGTGTTTTGTTCTTGGGTGCTACTTGAAGGAGACTTTATTTTTGAAGGTTTTTCTAGAAGGATCATCCTTTATTATTTAGCACAAGAACAAACTAGAAAGGTGATCTAGTTTATGCCCATATTACCATAAATATCAATGTAAGGAAATTGTCTTTCCTTAATCTTTAATTTTATGCTTTTATATTTGCATGCATGTTACATAGATCACTAAATGAACATATTATGAGATAATTTGTTTTTAATTAGAGAGTCTAATTAGGATCTATGATCTTTCAATTTGTACTTGACCATGAAGCATTCCGGGAATACTTAACATGGAAGTCTTGAAAAGTTTTGTTTTTTGTGTTTGACTTGGTTTGACTCGTTGTTGGAGTCGGAATTTGAATTTTGAGTCGGTTTTGGTCCGGTGTCGGTTTTGACTCTAGTTAGTGTCATTGTGACCCCGTCGTCATGCATTAAACACTCTAGGCATATTTGAAAAGTTTTGAAAAGTTTTGTTTTCGAAATCGTTTTAAGTTTTCCGACGTATAGTTGTACAAAACTGTCGATTAAACGCTGCGATTCCTAAGCATGTTGTAGTCCGATAATCATCGGGTGTTTGTCGGAAACTTGACAGATACTGGGTATCTACAGAGCCCCCACTTTGACTGAGGCTTGGACAGGACGAAAGTCAAAGTATAGCCCCCAGGTCAATCGAAGATTGCAACCTGGAGAGCGAAGCGACGTCGAGGCGGCTCGAAAGGGTTCGGGCCAAGGACCTGTCGTCGGGAAGGGCGACGCCAAGGTGACTCGAGGGTACGAGTCAAGGACCTGTCGCCGGGAATAGTTTAGAGTCTGTTGACTGTCCGTGCGGGTCATTTAATGTCCATTAGACTACGTACAAAGGCTCGCCAGCTATAAGAATGAGTCATACCTGAGACATCTTCGGGATATGTCCTTGAGTTGCTTCTTGTTTGCGGGAGAAGGCTCATCAGCCATGTTGCGGATATGAAGGGGCTCGCTAGCCGCGTTGAATGTGCGTTGTGACGGTGTAGTGGATATGACGGGAAATCTTAGCATAGAAGGTTTGAAATGTTTGTTTTTTGTGGTTGACTCGGTTTGACTCATTATTGGAGTCGGGATTTGAATTTTTGAGTCGGTTTTTGGTCTGGTGTCGGTTTTGACTCTACTGGGTATCTACAGAGCCCCCACTTTGACTGAGGCTTAGACAGGGGAAAAGTCAAAGTAGAGTCCCCAGGTCAATCGAAGATTACAACCTGGAGACCCAAGCGACGTCGAGGCGGCTCGAAAGGATTCGGGCCAAAGACGTACCGTCGGGAAGGGCGACGCCAAAGCGACTCGAGGGTACGAGCCAAGGACCTGTCGTCGGAAACAGTTTAGAGTCTGTCGACTGTCCATGCGGGTCGTTTAAAGTCCGTTAGACTACGTACGAAGGCTCGCCAGCCATAAGAAGGAGTCATACCTGAGGCATCTTCGGATATGTCCTTGCGCGTTTGCGGACAAAGGCTCGCCACCGTGGGAAGGAAATGTACCCGAGGCATCTTCGGGATCTGTCCTGAAAAGGTTGCGGACAAAGGCTCGCCAGCCATGGTGCGTTGTAAGGCTCGCCAGCCATGGTGCATTGCAAGGCTCGCCAGCCGCGGTGCGTTGTAAGGCTCGCCAGCCGCGGTGCGTTGTAAGGCTCGCTAGCCATGGTGCGTTGTAAGGCTCGCCAGCCATGGTGCGTTGTAAGGCTCGCCAGCCATGGTGCATTGTAAGGCTCGCCAGCCAAAGGTAAGAAAATGTACTCGAGGCATCTTCGGGATGTGTCCTTGAAAAGGTTGCGGACAAAGGCTCGCCAGACAAATGAAACGGTCGGTTAATGGACCATGGGAGTAGCCGCGTCGAATGGGCTTGTTTTGAAAGTAGCGAACTCGTGATGTCGCTGTGGAAATAGTGAGCTTGGATTATCACTATTTTTTTGAATGAGCGGGTCCCGCGAGGAAGCCCCCTGCTGGTATTTCAAGGAATAGTGAATTTGGAATCTTCACCATTCGTTGGTTTGAATTTACAGTGGCGGTTTTGATCGCCATTTGTTTTAATTTCGAGGGAAAACAACAAATTTGAGTTTGCTATTGCGTTTTGAAGTGACGGTTTATGTGCCGCCGTTGACATTTGAAAGAAATAGTGAATTTGGAATCTTCACTATTGACTGAAGTGACGGTTTATGTGCCGCCGTTGACATTTGCTGGAAATAGTGAATTTGGAATCTTCACCATTGATTGAAGTGACGGTTTATGTGCCGCCATTGACATGTGATGGAAATAGTGAATTTGGAATCTTCACCATTGATTGAAGTGACGGTTTATGTGCCGCCGTTTACATGTGTGGTGGAAATAGTGGAATTCAAATCCCAACTATTATTTTGAAAATAACGGTTTTAACTGCCATTGTTTAAAATTTGGAGAAATAGCGGTTTTTGAATTTTCGCCATTATTTTTGAAATTTTGAAGGAAAATGGTGAATTTTGATTTCACCATTATTTTTGAAATTGGCGGTTTTGATCGCCGTTTGCTTGAAAATGGCGAATTTTAAATTTTCACTATTCGATTGGAGTGACGGTTTATGTGCCGTCGTTTGAAGCCTTCGAAAATAGTGAATTTAAGTCTTCATTGTTTGTTTTCGAGAAAAATGACGACTTTATATATCGTCAAATGAAAACTTTGAAGTTTGTTATGGGCAATTGGGCTAAAGCCCAAAATCCGCTGAAAAGCAGGGGGGGGGGGCTGGTTTAGGCGCGAGCCATCTGGCGATGGAAGCCGGCTTCCCTATTTTTCTGTAAAAGACACGAGGTCAGGCCGCATATCATTCATAACCTCGCCTTCTTCATTTTCGACATAAACCTGCGAAAATCGCCATTGAAGGACCTTCTTGCTTGTTCGAGTTCTTGCCTTCATCAACAATGTCATCTCAAGGTAAGTATTTCCTTTTGAATCCATTCAAATTCATTGATTTTTAGCTTGATTGAATTAGGGCGAATTTTGCCCTAAAAATCGAATTGAGCGTTTTTGATTGAGCCCATTTCGAGTGAAATTGATGCTTGCATTAGGTTAGAAACTTGTTTAGGAGTATAAGGGTGCTTTTAGTTCGTATTTTGGTCCCCGTTCCCGCTCCCTAGGCTCGAAAAACGTGAGTGAGGCGAGAAACCGTCTCATTTCACAATGCCAAGTTTATTTGCTTGGGTAGTGGGTCCCACTAGGTTGCATTGTAGTTGGGAAAACCCATATTTGCCATTTAAGGACCTTCGTTGGATGTTTGTGGGCAAAATTGGATTTTTGCCTTTTGCGACGGTCTTACGTCTGACAAAATAAGCGCCTGTTTGGGCTTGAATTGAGTCAGTTTGCCTTGAAATGGACCTTATTGGTATTTTAGGTCACCTTGAGGCGTGTTAAAAACACGTTTGCCTTTTTTGCGGTCGTTTTTGAATTTTGACCGGTTTGGGCTCAAATTAGCGTATGAATTGCCTTTTTGAGCCGTAGAAAAATCCTCGTCGTGTCGGGAATGTAAAATCCCCATTGTGTCGGGAATGTAATTTGGGTTATAGGCGGACCTTGTATGGGTCTTGAAATGCCGTTTTTGTGGTTTTGACTCGTCTTTTGCTTGAAAAGAGGGGCGAGTCGTTTTTTGTATTTTTTTGTGAATGGTTTTGTTTGGTTGGTATTTCGGGCGGGATTGCCCTTGTTTTGCATTGCAGGTTGTGTTTTTTTGTTTTTGGATTTATCCATTTCATGGCGTCGTAATGCCGAAATTTCGGCTGACGTTTTTTGTTTGTAGGAGAGTGTTCGGGACAGACTGGGTCTGTCGCTGCGACTCTAGAGGAGTTGTTCGGGTCGGGCCCGGTTAGTACTCCGGTTAGCACGCCTACCGTGGTTGTGGAGGACGTTACTAAGGAGGAGAGACCTCCTGAGCAGACTTTTGGGGCCTCAGGGGCCGTCGAGGAGCATGAGGAGCCCGTTGTTGGGGCTGTTAGCACCGGTAGAGCTCAGACTGGGGCTGAGGCGAGTACCTCCGGGAGGAGGGTTTCTTCGAGGGAGCGACGTCCTCGGGCGACTAGGCGGTCGTTGCGGGATGTCAACAGGGTCGTTGAGTTGGGCCTTATCCACCACGTTGAGTCTCGCGGTCATAAGAGGCGGAGAGCGGAGACATTCGAGGACGATGCTGACGTCGCGAGCTGGAGAGCCAGGCGAGTTACGGCCCCACGGGGGTTGCTTTTATGGGCGGCTCCTGAGTGGGCCGAGGGTTTTGACGGTAGCCAGTTGTTGCTTCGACTGGACCGACATCTTTTTTACCGTGCTCACGAGGGCATGGTGAGTCGTATTCCCTGGTTGAGTTTTATCATCATTCTTGAAGTGTCGGGCCTAAATTGGCATTCTGACGTTGTCTGTTTTTGATTTCAGGAGATCGGCACCATGAGAACTTTCTCGGGCTTTTCTACCTGCTTGGGTCTCTACGACGTTCTCCGAGCTGGGTCGAGGGCGTTGATAGAGAGGTCGGCTTTTGGGCCGTTGGTGGCCGCTTGGCGGGACATTCACAGGTCCTCGATTAGGTCGAATCTGTGTTTGATCCGCGCCATGTTGGATCGGTATTGGGACACGACGTCGTCGTTCCACATGGAGTTTGGGGAGGTCGGCGTGACTTTAGAGGACTTCACCATGGTATCCGGCCTTTCCTGCGGCGAGCTGCCCATTGAGTTTACCGCGACACCGGAGAGAGTGTCCTCTCCTGCGGTCACTGCTTTGATCGGTACTGCTTTGCCGGAGCCTTCCGACGTCACCCCGTACCTAATTGCGAGTTCGTATGTGAAGGACCACTTCACTGAGGGGGTGGCAGGTGTTGCTCCGGCGCCGTTGGCGAGCCCGGAGGCAGAGGTTGAGGCCGACGCAAAGGAGGCGCGGCTGTGTTTGTGGTACTTCTTGGGTGCCACGTACTTTAGCGACAAGGGCGAGCGCTTGTCGACCAAGGTGCTTCCTCTTCTCACCGACCTTGACACTTTGGGTCGGTTTGACTGGGTTATGCCGACTTTGGTGAGTTTCATCCGGTACTTGCACGCGGCGGTGCGTCCGGAGACAGTGGGAGCGGGTAGTGCTCCTGCTCTGGTTGGTCCCGGCCTCATCTTTGAGGTACGAGTGTTTTTTTTGTGGCAGTTTTTTGAGTTTGATTTTGATTTTGATTTTGGCAATTTTTGAGAAATTGGCTGATTTGTGTTTGCTGTGTTTGATTACAGGCTTGGTTGTATGCTTACTTCACTACTCTGCATCCGGGGACTACAGACGGTGTTCCCTCGGCTTACCCTGCTGTGAGGGGTTGGACGGTGGCTCGTAAGAAGTCGGCTAAGCCGACTTACGAGGACTGCAGGCGTCGCGTGAACAAGTTTCGAGTTGCTGATGTAAGTTCTCGCTCTCTTCCTCTTCTCCTTTATAGAGATAGATAGAGATAGGATGATTAGGTAGCTTATGAAGCCCCCAGTTAGCTGAGTAGCTTTGTTTCGAATGCAGTTTGTTGGGAGGCCTTGGGAGCACTACACGGGTGTACCGGCTGCCATCAGGGAGCATTTTCGGCCTCGCAGTTCCCTGCGTCTGTACTTGGAGACGGCGATTGAGCCGGTTTGGTAACTGGGCGAGCGTTTAGTTCGCCAGTGCTTTACCGAGACTTTCGTCGTGCCGGTTGACCCGCCTAGGGTGTTGTTCCAGGAGTCGACCCCTGACGAGGTTGAGGAGCACCTTCACGGTCGGGGAGGTGAGGAGCTGTTGCTGCGGGACGCCGACTACGACACCTTCCGGTTGTCGAGGCTTGCTTGGTACCCGATCGAGGTATGTTTTCCTCTTTTCTTTTGTTTCCAAATGGCAGGGAGTCGACCCGCTGATGAGGACTCAACCCCGAGCTTTCCCGACGGAGACCACTTTTCAGGGGCTGGGTGGCGAGGAGCTTCAGTTTCGCTTACCGGAGCCCGCGGTGGCCGAGGTGACCGGTGCCGGCATGGAGTGGAGGTTGATTGTTCTGAGGGTGAGTTCCTGATTTGAGCACTTTCACCAATTATACTTTGACTTACATTGTATTGAAGGACATTTTTGTTTCGTAGGTGGCGACTGTTAGTCACCAGAACTTGTGGCGGATGGCTATCCGCTGGAGGGCGCTTGCTGGTGACCTGGCTAAAAGGGAGGCTCGGCTTTCTCAGGTACGTTTTGTGTGCTATTTTTGTGTATTTGTTGTTGTATTTCACGTTTTTAGATCTTGAGGATCTGTTATTGTGTTTTGTAGGGCACTGCGGATCCGGCGGAGCTTGCTCGGGTTCGTGCTGAGTTGGAGGCAGCCAGGTCGATGATCGAGGCCCAGGGGTTGGGGATTACCCGTCGAAGCTAGGAGTTGAGGCTTCACGAGGACGCGTTGCGGAGCCGAGACGCGGAGATTGCCTCTCTGAAGGCTCAGTTGGCTGAAGTGTAGGAGATTCATGTCGAGATGGAGCACGAGATGTTGGAGAGTTCTCCGGAGAGGGAGCCTGAGCAGGTGGTAGTGTCTGCCTTGGTGCCGACTCCCCGTGAGACCGAGACTGGTCCTACGGTAGCCGCCGAGTAGTTGTTGTAGTTTGTCCGTGTCTTGGACTCTTGTTTGGACATATTTACATTTTGCGTGAGGCGGTTTGTATATATGTGTTTTTGGATTGTGGTTTATTTTGTGATTTTTGGCTTTTTTGTGTTGTGTTTCGGAGGAGCGCTGTCGGCTGTTGATTCTCCATTTGATGTTTGCACTAGTTCCTGCATCGTTAGTGTGGAAACAGCTAACAGATAGCACATGTACACAAACACAAACACGTAGAAGCATTTGATCGAAAATACGTAAAGCATTTGATTGAAAATCAAAATTAACCAAGATGACTTGAAGTTAAAATTGAAATTTTGAAATGAATTTTGAAAATTCCGTGACAAGTCGTCACGTTTGGAATTCAAAAGGAATTGATTTGAAAATTTGAGCAATTAACTCGTGTTGTGTATTAAATTGCGTCGAAATTATTGAAATTGACTCGAAAAAATTCAAACTTAAACCGTCGGGAAAGAATTTTAGTAAACAATTTTGCGAGTATATTTGAGTTTTGATTTTTGAGGTCAAGACTCGAATTTGTGAGTGCTTGAATTTTGAGGGAAATTGATGTCGTATTATCAATTCTCAATTTTGATTTTTGCCGGAAAGTTGCGAAAAAGGCGAAAAATTTTCGGAATTTCGACTGACATGGAAACGATCCATCGCGGATCGGGGCGACTAGCCCTTCCCCCCTTTAAAAAAAGAAAGAAAAATCCGTATGTTTAAAGCTGCGTCATGGAAACCGTGTCGGATTTCGTAAAACGCGAAAACAAGGAAATGTGAGTGTGAGGAAACACAAAATGTTCCGGATCATCCCGAAGAGGTGCGAGCTTCCTGGTGGGAGGTTTGAGGTGTCAGGAGAAAACACATGTTGAAAGAGACAAGTCAACAGCGGAAATCCTGGAGAAGCCTGAAAGAGGCGCGAGCAGCTTGGCGATGGAAGCCGGCTCTCCCCTTTTTCTGAAAAATGCGCTGAACATTTTGTATAAATAGGGACGTTTGCGCTTCATTGTTTCATCATCCGAAACACAAAAACATCTCTACAAAACCTCTTCTTCTTCCACAAAAATATTTCATGGATGCTTTTGAGAACGCATTGCGACAATGGTGTCGGGATTTGTCGCCTCCCGAGAAGTATCAACTCGCTTGCATGGGAGTTGGTCAATTGTTGGTGCTTCATCAAGTCAAGGTGCAACCTTCGTTTCTTGAAGCATGTTCTCGGTTTTGGGATTCGAAACATCATGTTTTCGTTTTCCCGAAAGGTGAGCTTTGTCCTCTTGCCGAAGAAGTTGGAGTCATTGGTGGGTGGCCGGGTTGTGCTCCGGTGCTTCCTCCGACTCGGTTGTGCTACAAGGAGAAATTCCGTTCCATGTTGGGCTTGTCAACAAGCCAAATCAACTTTCTTCTTGCTCCACATGGTGTGGATATGTTGGCTCTTATCAACATCTTTTCAAATCGATTAGATGCTAATGTCTCGGAGGTGGCTAGGAAAAGGGCTCTTGCATTTTGCCTTGTCCATGTGTACCTCTTTGTTGATGTCTTGAAGAAGGAGGGGCCAAGATGTCATGGTAGCATGACCCTTATCCATGTGATTGAGCAAATGAAGCATGGTAGAGATCCATCATGGTTGGTGCTTGGAGAGATCATCCAAGCTTTGGACAAGGAAGGCTCTTATGGAGAAGCTCCCTCTTTTGGATCGCCAAGGATCCTCCAAGTGTGGCTATTGGAGAGGCTAAGGTATGTAGAGCCTCCGGTTAATCCTTCTTCTTATTCCTTCCGTCACCTTACTATGAGGAAGAAGTTGTACCCGGATAGTTTTGCTTCCACCGAGGCATATTGGGCCGCAAGATTGGCGGAGGAGGGTGGTCCTCATATCCGTTGGGTGGTGCCGTGGTGGCACTTGAGGTCCTTCACGGGGTTGCCTGCTTCGGGTGCTAGTCCTCGTTCTTTGATGGTGGTGGGCTTGAAGGTTGTTTCCTTCATTTACCCCGAAAGGCTCATGAGGCAAATGGGGCGTCAACAAAAGGTGCCCGCTCAAGATACTCTTGTTCAAGAGAATGTTTTCCGGAACTCCGAGCTTGTGGAGGTCTTTGAAAGATGGTGGGCCACTCGGCTACTTTGGGAGGTGCCAAACCCCGTTGCCATGACATGGGTGACTCCCGCTTATGTCAAGTGGTAACGTGCTCCGTCCTTGGAAGAGAGTTTCAAATTTCGTAAGGACGAGGTTGTCGACTTGAAGTATCGAGAGGTTGGCAAGGCCAATCGTGCCTTCTTTGAAGAGTATGTTGATGGAGCTACTCCCGAAGTGATGAGACCACCGAAGAGGAGGAGTTACGGTTCCAAGAATATGGTGGGCCGTGCATTGGCTCGTATGGGGTCTTGTGCTAGACCGGAGGCCGTCGCCGTCTTGGATCCATTGAGGATCCGTTCTGAGGAGGAAGTCCATGCTAGGCGGGCCAACAAGAAGAACAAGGGGAAGATGTACCCCGAAGAAAAGGCAAGGGCAGAATGGAAGAGTGAAGACCTCCATTACCCACTTTACTATTATGTTGTATTATTGTTGTAGGTTTTTTGTTATGTTGTACTAGCTAGTTATGTGTGTTTTGTGCTAGTTTTATTATGTGAGGTGTGTTAGTTGACACCTTAGCTTTGACAAGTTGTAGGCTCGTCGAGCTTTATTTGTTGTTGAAATTGTAATCCCTCCCATTATTAATTAAATAAGAGGATTGCTCGTGTTGAAAAGTTGCGAACGCTTGTTTCTTTCATCCATTTGGTAAAGGCAATTCGATTTGAATCGTCCTAAACATTTGCACTTGAGAAAGTGGTATTTTGTGGAAAGGGAGAAAGGCTTATTTTTTGTATTTTGGTGGGAAAGGGAATGGTTTTCCCTTTTCTCTTTTTTTTGGGATGTTTTTTTTGTATGTGGGGGAATGTTTTTTTTTTTATTATGGGGATGGTTGTACTTGATTGTGGGAATGGTTGTATCCTTCTTGTGTAAGAAAGGTCTGCCTACGTATCCACCTGAAGAGGTGAAATCAAACCATGATCGTAGTTCGAAATGTTTTGTGAATTTGAAGTGGGTTTTGTGGTTGTATCCCTCAGGCATAAGAGGGACTGCCTATGTATTCACCTGAAGAGGTGAAATCAAACCATGCTCGTAGTTCAGGGGGTTTGTTTTTTTCTTTAGTGCAAATGGACGTTACCTTTGACGGATCAAAGGACATGCAATTTCAAATCAGAACATATTGAGGAACTTGACTTGAAAAGGGTTGAGGTCGTTGCTAGTTGCAAAACTAGGCTAGGTTGTTGGTCGTTAGGGTTCAAGGGTAGTATTTCTTGAGTTGGTCTAGGTTGGTCGGGTTTGTAAAGTCCTCCCCATCTAGGTCACTCAGTCTCACTGCGCCCCCCAAAAGTATTTTCTTGACCAGGTATGGCCCGGCCCAGTTGGGTTTGAATTTTTCCCTCAGATCGACGGGTAATGGTGCTCGAACTGACTTGAGGACCAAGTCGACCTCCTGGATGTTTCTGGGTTTAACCTTCTTGTTGAATGCCCGTTGTATACGTCGTTGGTATAGCTGGACGTTGTGCAAGGCGTTGAGCCGCCGTTCGTCTAGGAGAGTGAGTTGTTCGTACCTTCGAGGGGTCCATTCCGCCTCAGGGACATGACTCTCTAGCAGGATGCGTAGAGAAGGGACCTCTAACTCTACCGGTTGAACCGCCTCCATACCGTATGCTAGGTAGAAGGGTGTGACGCCTGTCGGTGTTCGAATGGAGGTTCGGTATCCCCAGAGTGCGAATGGGAGTTTGCTCGGCCAATCGCGGTAGTTGTCTTGCATTTTCTTGATAATGGTAACAAGAGTTTTGTTCGCTGCCTCCACCGCTCCGTTAGTTTGGGGACGGTAGGAGGATGATCGATGTCGTTTGATCTTGTATTTGTCCAGCAAGGCTTGAGTTTTCTCCCGGAAGTGAGAGCCTTGATCGCTAATGATTTCACGGGGTACCCCATATCGGCAGATGATGTTGTTTGGATTGAACTTGGCCACTTGTTTGGCGGTCAAGATTGCATATGACTGTGCTTCTACCCATTTGGTAAAGTAGTCAATGGCGACGAGGACGAAGTAATGCCCCTAGGTGCCTATCGGGTTGACTTTCCCGATGATGTCGATGCCCCAGGTTGAGAAAGGCCAGGGTGATTTCATGGTGTACAAAAGGGATGGTGGTATGTGTTGTACGTTGGTGAAGATTTGGCAGTTATGGCAATGTTTTACGTAGTTACGGCAATCGGCTTCCATGGTTGTCCAGTAGTAACCTAGCCGCATGATTTTCCGTGTAAGCATCATTGCACTCATTTGAGGGCCACATTCTCCATCGTGAACCTCTCCCATGACTTTGTTGGCTTTGTGATAGTCAATGCAAAGGAGGAGAATTCCTTGGGGTGTTCTTTTGTAGATTCGATTTTGGTTTATCACGAATTGTGATGCGAGTAAACGGATGGCTCTTTGTCCTCTTTGATCAGAGTTGGGAGGAAATTCGTTTTTAGTTTTGTAATTGAGGATGGCTTGGTACCAAGGTTCATCATGGCTTTCCTCGTCGTCGATAATGGCACAAATGTGAGCTGGCTCGCTCCTTCTCTCGACACATAGGGGCATCAATGTCATGTCGTCAGGTATGTTGACGAGCGCGGCAAGTTTTGCCAGGGCATCAGCAAATTGATTTTCCTCTCGTGGCAAGTGGAAGTAGTCGATTTGGTCGAAGAATTCGGCCTCTTGATTGATCTTTGCTCGGTAGGGAGCTAAGCTGTCAGATCGGATTTTCCATGATCCGGATACCTGATTGATGATGAGTGAGGAATCGCCGTGGACCCTCAGCATCAGTGTCCATCTAAACAGCCTTCCGTTTAGTACGGGTTTTTCGAAGATGTATTTAACCGGGTCCATCTTGGAGTAGATGTGGACCGAGTAGCTTAGCATGTAATTCCGCAGCTTCTTTGTTGACCATACTAGGGCAAGGCATGTCTTTTTCAGTTGGGTATACCTCGTCTCGTACTCAATGAACTTTTTGCTGATGTAGTAGATGGCTCGCTCCTCGTTGCCAACTGTTTGTGCTAGCATTGCTCCCATGGCTGTGTTGGTAACAATCAGGTATAGGGATAGAGGAATCCCTGGTTGAGGTGGCATGAGGACAGGAAGTTTGGATAGGATTTCCTTTATCCTGTCTGAATGCCTTCTGACAGTCGTCGTCCCAATCGGTGTGATCGGAGGCGCGAAGCTTCCTGAATATTGGTTCACAAATCATAGTGAGTTTGGCAATGAACCGGCTGATGTATTGGACCCGACCGAGAAATCCCCGAATCTCCTTCTCGTTCCTAGGCCGAGGCATTTGTTGAAGGGCTTTGATTTTGGTTGGATCAATCTCAATGCCTCTTTTGCTGACGACATGTCCCAAGAGTTTTCCGGAGGTGACCCCGAATGCACACTTCTGAGGATTTAGTCTCATGTTATATTTCCACAGACGAGCGAAGAATTTCCGGAGGGCATTGATGTGGCCGTCCCGTTCTTTTGATTTGACAATCATGTCATCGACATATACCTCTCCCTCCTTGTGCATCATATCATGTAGGAGAGTGGTAGCGGTTCTCTGATAGGTTGCTCCGGCGTTGATGAGGCCGAAAGGCATGACCGTGTAGCAATATGTACCCCACTGTGTAGTGAACGCAGTCTTGTGCATGTCTTCCTCAGCCATTTTAATCTGGTTGTACCCAGCGTACCCGTCCATGAATGATAGGAGAGCATGCTCGGCGGTGTTGTCTACCAGAATGTCAACATGTGGCAAAGGGAAGTCGTCCTTTGGACTTGCCTTGTTCAGATCCCTGAAGTCGACGCAAACCCGAATTCTTCCGTCTTTCTTTGGTATGGGCACAATGTTGGCCACCCAGTCTGAGTATTCAGACACTTTGATGAACCCAGGCTTGAACTGTTTGTCTACTTCTTCCTTGATTTTTAGGGCCCACTCAGGACGCATCCGGCGTAGCTTTTGTTTCACAGGTTTAGCTCCGGGTTTAATGGGTATCCGGTGCTCTTCAATTTCTCTGTCAATCCCAGGCATGTCTCTGTAAGACCAGGCGAATACGTCCTTGTATTCGTGGAGGAGGTCAATGAACTAATGTCTTTCCGAGGGGTCCAGGGTTGTCCCTATCCTAAGTTCTTGAGGTGTATTGTCGGTTCCTACGTTAATAGGTTCGGTTTCCTCAATGATGGGGGTTCTGGTTTCCCGTTTGTCAAGTTCGTTGTCTAGGTGAGGTGGGTAGTCACTCAAGTCAAGTTCCTCATAATCATTCAGAATTGCATTGCAGTTAAATTGAGACGAGTCATAAGCAAACTTAGCGTTCATTAAGTTGACACGAGCGAAAAGATCGGAAAGGACAGACATCTCGTGGTCAGTCAGAGGTGACACAACAGAGGAAGTGGCCCCTGGAACAGGCTCCAGGTTGTCACCATTCATGGGAGTGGGGGTGACCCTAGTAGACTCAACCTCTGAATCAGCCACGACTTTGTGATAAAATAGTGGGAAGGGGACCTTGATCGGGATATCAGGAGCGTCAGGAGCGTCAGGAGCTACGACAGACTCTGAATCCGACTCAGACTCAGACTCAGATCCTTCTTCACTTCCCTCCTTGAACATAGGGCCTTCTCCAGTTGTTATCTTGAGAATGCGGCTTTGGCGATCTGTCAACTTGATGGTTTTCCTCCAGCCCTGGGTAGCCTTCTCCGGGTCAGTATCGGAGATCAAGGCGGTTGGATCAAATTGATTGTCTTTCAGGGCGATGCTGATGATATACTCATAGTCAAGGCGTTTGATGTTATCTTCCCTATAGAGTAGTGTGACAGCTTGTCCGTCAAGGCATGGTGACGGTTTGAACTCAGTTGATGCAGCTTCGGTGTTGTCGGGAATAAAGTAGCCGTCCTGGAAGACCTCCACTCCCGGGTATCTAGCCCTGGCCACAGAGTCAAAGATTGGCTCCGGAAAGCCGTGGTAGAGTTCAGACTCTCCCTCGGGGACAAAGTATCCGTTGAGAGTCAGGTGGTAGGGACGGAGGATGACTCCGTGCTTTTCGCGTTTCCGAACTAGGAGGTTCATCTCCTGGACATATTCATTGGTAGGTTCGTATCCCAGCCCAAAGGGAATGTTGGGGACCTTAGCCTGTTTCAAAGGAGGCAATGGGTCCTTCAGTGGATTGAGCGGCAGACCCGGGAAATAACCCTGACGCATCATGATACGGTTGATCGCGAGGTTGGTGAACGGGTCACCCTCAGAGGTTGTCGATTCATCAGTTATGGCGTTCACGGCTTGGAAACCCCACATTTCATTGTCGTCCTCCTCAATGGCTTGGGAGGCTACCCCTCTTCTCATAACTGCTTTGATTGGGGAAGCGGGGATCGTGATCGTTTTCCCGTTAAAGGGGACCCTGATCTTTTGGTGGAGTGTTGATGTGACCGCCTTGACGGCGTGAATCCAGGGACGTCCTAGGAGCATGTTGAAGGACGCGTCGATGTCGACCACTTGAAAACTGGTTTGTCTTTCTAGTGGCCCGGTTGCGACGGTCAAAGTGACTAGCCCAGCGACCTTGCGACGAGTGCCGTCGTAGGCGCGTACTTCTTGATTCGTTGGGATTAAATGAGATTCCTTAATACCCAGCCTGTGGGCAGTTTTGAGAGGAATGACATTCACGGCGGAACCGTCATCCACGAGGACCATTGGTATATTCTTTTGGAGGCATTGTACGGTGATGTACAGGGCCAGGTTATGATTGGCTCCGAACAGGGGGATATCCTCGTCGTAGAAGACGACTGGATTACTCAGATAAGGGGCGTCCCTTGTCATGTGTGCCACTATTTCTTCTGGGGAAGAGGTGGAGGGAACGGTTAATTTTCCCAAGGCCTGCAGCAAGGCCTGTCGTTGCTCAAAAGACGTTGCGATCAGCTGCCAAATTGAGATCTCGGCTTTTGCTTTATGGAGCTGTTTCAGGATCGAGTTCTCGGGAGCCTTCGGTTGAGTGTCCGCTTCCGGGACGACTTGGTCATTCGTTGTTGGAACGACCGCTGGGTTGCTCGGATTCTGATAGGGACGTCCGGACCTGGTGAGATGTCCGATTTCCTTCGTCCGCTTTTCCTTCCCCGAGATACATAGATATCCTCAACATCATCCCGCGATATGCCGTTAATTTCCGGGTCTCGAGGATACCTTAGAGAGGTATTCCTCGGTGGGTAGCTCTTGTGGGGAATATTTTTGTGAGGGCGATTTTTGTGGGGGTAGTTATTTTGAGGGTAGTTATTTTGATGGTGATTTTCGTGAGGTCTATGCCAGAATGGCCGCGGGAGCAATCCATCTTGGGGCGGGTAGTTTTGAATGCTTGGGGAATTCTCCCTCGGACGCGGTGTTGGTGGATTGAAGATGAGTCGACGGTAGGCGTCGTCGAGTCGGGTGATTCTCTCAGAGAGGCTGGCTATGGCCTCTTCAACTTGCTGAAACATAGTGAGCATGGTGGCAGCACTGAACACAAACACTCCGTCTGAAGGATCCTTTTCCAGAAGATTCACCTCATCGTCAATCGGCAAGATGAGATGAGAGAAGTCTAGGGTCGGCTCATCGTCAGAGATGGCGTGAATTCCCAGGGGGTTCGTCTTGTTGTTTGGCTTAGTTAGTGGGGGTATAGGCAAATCTCCCTTCTCAATCATGTCTTGAATGAGGTGCTTGAGTTTGAAGCAATTTTCGGTATCATGCCCTTTCCCTCGATGATACTGGCAGTAGGCGTTGGGGTTCCAAAATCGGGACTTCTTTGCATCGGCCGGATCCGGGGTGGGTCCGATCGGTTGTAACTTCCCTTGGTCCATGAGCCTTTTCAAGGCACTTGCATAAGTCGACCCTATGTTGGTGAACACTCTCTGGGGGCGTTCTGTTTTCTTGGCAGATAGTTCGACGAGGTTAACCTCATCAATTAAGTTTGTCTGACCGTAAGGGCGAGATCCGGTTGAGGTGGATCCATGATAACCCCTGCCAGTGGTCTTTGCTAAGACACCCTTTCGGAGGTCGTCCTCAATACGCATCCCCAGAATTTGCAGATCTTGAAAAGTTTTGATATTCTGATACCTCAGTAGGTTGGCATAAACCGGGCGAAGGTTGTTGACAAATTTTTCCACCAGAGTTGATTCACTCGGCTTATTGACCAACTGAGTACTCACCCTCCTCCAACGGGTTAGGAACTCAGTGAATCCTTCCTTGTCGTTTTGGGTTAGCACCTCGAGAGTACGGGTGTTGGCCTAGATCTCGACATTGTCGGCATACTGTATGGCAAACTCAACTGCGATCTCATCCCAAGTGGTAAGGTTTTTCGAGTCCAAGGAGTAGTACCATTGGCGAGGAATCGGCTCCGAAGAGGATGGGAAGATCCGGGTAAAAAGCTCCTGTTTGACCCCCTTAATGGCCATGTAGTCTTTGAAAGCACGGATGTGGTTGAGTGGGTCCTCCACTCCCTTGAACTTAGGCACATCGATCGGGGTGAAGTTGTCGGAAACGGTCCCTAACAAGTTCGAACCTTCGGTTATTTTCAAGGTGGATATTGTTACCCCGGGCTAGGAGTCTTTCTTCCAAGAGTTTCGATCTCTTCTCGGTTTCGATCGAGGTGGGGTATTATGTTCCCCGGTTTCCTTATTCTCCGGGCGTCGATACGGGTCTCGACGCGATCCGAGTGACCTTAAGAGCGGTAAGCGGTGGTGGCTAGGATCAGTTGTGACATCTCTGTTGTTATCGTTGTTGTTGTTGGACGAAGCTGAAGACGGGGCCATGGCTCTGAGGCAGAAAAACGGCTCACATTAAAACTCAATCCGATACGGTTCCAAGACTGAACGCAGACAACGCAGAGGACGAGACAAAGATCGACTCAACATGACGGGGTGACCGTGTGTGGTCCCTCGGTGCTGACTCGATTTATGACGTGACGGTGTTTCACCAAACCTTTGACACGAGTCCAATCATGACGGCGTGACGCCATTGGACGGGTCTCGTGCTGAGACGACTCATAAGTAAAGACCCATAAGTACGTTTGCTTTGACTCGATAGACACGAGGCGGAATTGGAATGGTGGACTAAAGTTTTCGAAAATAGAAATTTTCAAAAAGATTCATTTGTCGCTTTAATGGACGGCTTCCGAAGATAGAAATCTCTGCAAGTCGATCAGTTGAAAGGGTTGTCTTAAGTTTATTTGTAAAAGACGGTTTGAGTTTGAGTCGGCTCGGAAAACAGTGTGTTGCTTCCCAAGGCGGTTCTTTTTTTTGAATTCAAAATTGTATGTTTTGAAAATCGGGTTTGAAATGTTTGAAGAGGTCTCGGGGACGGTGTATGGTCCTCGGGATCTCGAAAGTGTCTCGAGAAAAGGGTGTGTGCTTTTCTCGGGTTTTGAAAGGGAGCCATTGTCGGCGCGAAACGGGTTAAAATCCGTGTCTACACGCGGCGATTATAACGGCATAAAAAGGTGATTTGAAATGGTTATACAAAACGGGGTTTGAAAAATCGTCATTACGACGGCCTATAAAGGCGTGTTCAAATGGTTATACAAAACCGGGTTTGAAAATCGTCATTACGACGACCTAGAAAGGCGTGTTGAAATGGTTATACAAAACCGGGTTTGAAAATCATCATTACGACGTCCTAGAAAGGCGTGTTGAAATGGTTATACAAAACCGGGTTTGAAAATCGTCATTACGTTGGCCTAGAAAGGCGTGCAACGGTCGGCGAAAGGCCGAGGTTTGAAATGGCCATTATAACGGTGCGAAAAGGGTGTTTTTGAAAGTTTGAAAATGACACAAAAAGGACTTATGATCAGATAGCACATAAGCACTCACAGTTCATTATATTATGCATTATGCTGACACTTGTTTTGGCTTAAAAGGGTGGGTTACACACCAAGCAATCAAACCCCGATTTGCGAGAGGGATACCAATCCAAATAAAATGTGTAAAAAGGGTGCCCTAGCCTCGTGCTCGAAAGTGATGAAAGCTCTTTAACGAAACAGAAATGTGTAACATCAACGGTATGCTTGACTCAATCGGGATTCGAAACGTGGGGATGAGAAAACTCACGCCGACGGAACGAGCCAATTGGTCGAAAAGGGTTAGGTTATGGGCCCGGACAAGGAACCCGACCGTGACCGTAATATCAATTAATGCATTCCAACCAACACCTCGTTCGAGTCTCACCATCTAGGGATCACAAAGACGTAAGTGTCCTAGTTTTCACCAGCGGAGTCGCCAATCTGTGGACATGGCCCACCTGCGTATGCCCAGCCGATCTGTGGACAATGGCAGCGGTCTTTTTTGAAAGCCACGCTCGGCGGCGTAAAATGCTTTCGACCGGATCGCTTTAGATCGGTCGGTTTCATCTCGGTCAAGGGTGTCGAAACGATTAGAGATGTTCGGAGTTGCCACCAAGCATTTGTGGGATGCCTGGAACCCGTTCGAATTCCACTTTATACCTCGGTCAAATCGAAGCACAAAGCAGCGTTTGACATAGGTACTAAAGATAAGGAAATCGTCCCTCTTTAGCATCCTATCTCTAGAATGACTCTCGTACGCCCTGGATAAGGTCGTCCACTATCCAAAGTTTATGAGTAAGAGGTGAAGGTACGTATTGGGAAGCCCTTTAATCAGACACCCAATCCTGCCCGTGTTTAGCGGCCTCTACTGATCGATCTTGGTTGGTTGAATGCAAAAGTTGATAAAATGGTTTAAATGCATGAATACGCATCCAATGATTTAAACCTAACATGTGAGAGCTTTCTAAGTCGGTTGATTTAATCCAAGTATCAAGTATAAGATGTCGAGTTGGATCAATGGGTGATTTGCATGCAAGACGGAAATTAAACATCCATTTACCGTATTAGGTTTAGGGTGCATAACATGATCCATTTGTCTTAGTAAGGCATTTTGCAAATATGGTTTTGAATAACCAAATAGTCATCTGATCCGTCCTATATCCGGGTCAACCGGAGTCGGGATCGTCCTAGACTAATCTTTGGAAGGAACAGCCCTGTACTGCAGGCGGCTATAAGAGGCGCGAGCCAGCCGGCGGTGTAAGGGGCCTCCCTCTGGTTTTGAAAATAAGAAATGGAGAGCCTGTTTAGGCGCGAGTTAGCCCACGGTTTATGTGCCGTGTTCTGACCTTTTGGAAAACATTATAAAACGTGTTAGAAAATGGGTATTTGAACCCGGTTTGATTTGAAGGGGTCGTTTAGACCGCATTTGTTGATTTGAAGAACTAGACTCGAATAATCATCATTGTTTTGATAATATTCGGTGTCGGGTTCGATTTGACAAACTTGACATGAATGGTTTTGAAAGATGATTATGGACTAATTGTTTTAAGTCCATTTGAATGTAATTAGTCGATACTCGTCATCGTACCCGGGTTAAAATCCGGCATGGTATGTAGAACCAAGGATGATTTCGTGTTGGTGACTAATATGTTTGTTTGAAAATGTAAAGAAATGAAATAAAAGGCTTTAAAATACCTTCTAAATGTCATTAACCAAATATTATCACCGAAACACGGATTTAACCGTCATGGTATGAGGAACCAAGGGTGAAAAATGCTTTATGGTTAAAACATGTGAAATGAAACAAAAAGGTTTCGAAAATACTTGAAATGGTAAAAACCGATTACAAATATGAAAAATGGATTAAGGGAAATGACGAGAACAAACACGGTTGATTTATGGTCTGAATACCCCATTTAGGCGCGAGCCAGTTGGCGACCTAAGGGGCTTCTGCCTCAGACCAAAAATCAGTTTTGGCTCGTTTATTCCATGTTTTGGTTCATGTTATGCATGTTTTAGCATGTTGGAGTCATGAAACAAGTGAAAACATAATAAAAGATGATTTTTACACCCTCATACACACATGTTTGGTTATGGCGAGTGACCGACGTAAGTGTAATAACTCGTTTGATCGGAAAAAACTCGGTTTAAAACCGTTTTGGTAAGTAAAAGAGTGTTTTAAAAGTTTAGTGATGGTGTAGTGGTCAAAGTGGTCGGTCAAGTGATTTAATGCACGATGACGGTACCAAACAATGTGTAAGGCTCGTGTTTACGATCGGTAGGTCGTAAATACGCGTCGGATTGTGACTTAAGAAGTCGAGTCGAGAATTTTAAGGGAGAAAAGAGGGGGCGGACACTCGCGTAAGTCTCAAATGGGTGGCATTTGAAGGGTATTTATAGGAGAATGAGTGGTTGTGTGAGTTTTGAGCGACGTGGCCACCTGGGCTGCTCAAAGAGGCGCGAGCCACATCGCGGGTCTTCGAGCTGTGTTGTCGCTTTCACAACAAACGCAATCATGATTTGTTCTATCCTAGGATTTGTAGTCATATGTTTGGTACTTGACCAAACATAAATCCGGGAAATCTTAGCATAGAAGGTTTGAAATGTTTGTTTTTTGTGGTTGACTCGGTTTGACTCGTTATTGGAGTCGGGATTTGAATTTTTGAGTCGGTTTTTGGTCTGGTGTCGGTTTTGACTCTAGTTAGTGTCATTGCGACCCCGTCGCGGTGCATTAAACACTCCAGGTATTTTTGAAATGTTTTGAAATGTTTTATTTTCGAAATCCTTTTAAGTTTTCCAACGTAAAGTTGTACACAAACTGTCGATCAAACGCCGCGATTCCAAAACATGTTGTAGTCCGATAATCATCGGGTGTTTGTTGGAGTCTCAGCAGATACTGGGTATCTACACATTTGCTAAACAAAATTTTGTACTTAACCGTGCCTAACGAGTTGGTAACCATCACCGGATACAGTAAGTGTCAGGACCAATCAGGCATGAAATAACTGCCTGACCTGACTAGACTTACTGCACATATTTACAACCGGCTGGACGCAGCAAGACGGTGCAAGGGTGTTTTATCCCGACCATCAGTCTAAAAAGCCCTCCTGTCAGGCCGAGTACCAAGCCCTCCAGTCAGGCAGGGGACATAAGCCCTCCTGTCAGGCCGGTTTTCCCACCCCTTCAACCACTATGGCAAAAACCATACATGGCTGAATTACTTAAGATGGTTTGAATCATAAGACAAGTTCAAAATTTTTTTTACAGATTAACAAAGCAACGATTTTTACAGGTTTACAAGATTGGAAAAACAAAGTTCACAGGTTCAAAAGAAATTCAAAAGCAAAACATCATCAAATAAGCAAAATAAGCCAAGGAAGGCCATTACTATCATATTAATAAAGCCCTTACCCCCTGGGGCAAAGGCACCAAAATATTCATTAAGGCCAGGGATAGTCTCCCTGACCTACACAAAAACAAAGAAAATAAAATTGTTCGTCTAGGGACATCCCCCCTGGATGGACCAATACCATCAAAAGAAATTTTAAAAAATTACTGCTCCCCTTTAGAGACAGCATCAGAACTTCCACTTTTGGCCTGATCAGCCTAAGCATTGACATCCTGCTCCCCTGGAGAATCGACCTCCTATTCATTTCCCATATTATGCAGGTCAGGATACTTAGAGGCAGCAAAGGCCATCTCGGCTTCAGGGTTCCAACTCGCCCTGGCCTCAACAGGCTCTCACATGGCAGCCGCTCTTCCCTTAATATAAAAATACAAGGAGGCATCATCAAGCTTGAACTCCGAATCATCCCTCTCTAGGGTAAGCTTCTCGTTCCTATCCAGTGCCTCCTGCAGAAGTTGTTTGCTTGAGCCTGCCTCAGCCTTGGCAGCATCCCTCTCAGCCTGCACCTTCGCTAAATCAGCAGCCCTTGCAGCCAGGTCAGCCCGAGAAAAATCCAATTCAGACTTCAGGTTATCATAATCTGATCTCATAAGGTCAATCCTGGCTACCAGAGAAGTAGCCTGATAAGCGTTGTGGAGACAGGCCACAGCAGCCTGAATAAAAACAAGAATAGTATAAATATTATGTCATAATAATAAAAACCTCTAAATGAAATACACATATTACGAAATATACATAATAATAAAAATAGCATACCTCCCTTACAGCAGCCAAAGCACTTGCCAAAAGGCTGACAGAGTGATCTACTGAGGCAACTGCCTGGGTAGCAGTCTCAATAGGATCAAGGGTGAGCATAACATCAGATTTGGAAGCAGCATAATCCCTGATTTTCACCTTGACAGCCTCCATATTATATACCCTGGCTCGCACTTCCCTGACTGGGGCAGACAGATCAACTTCCACTATTTTTCTCTTCTGCGCTGCTGAACTTGTTTCAGCAGGAATAACAGGAGTAGCAGAAACCTTGGGAGAAATAGGCAATTCAGTTAAATCAATGAGAGGCTCAGCATCACCGCCTCCCTGGGAACTCTCCTCCTTGACCTTGGCCAGCCTGGCGGAAAGGTCAGCCATACCAAATCTGGCAAGGCGAGCAGATGATCTAGTTGCTATAACACGAGATACTATATTATCAATAAAGACAGGCTATCATGAAAAAGCCAAAGTAAAAGGAAAAGAGGGAACAAAATTGACTTACTTCCTGAGGTAGAAGCACTAGCGACCTTCGAAGGCTTTGGTACCCTGGCAGCACCATCAGTCTTCAGGCAACGAGGGAGATGACCAGCCCCACAACAAAGAGGCCAGGTCCTTTCCATTGGAGGAATAGCAAGAAAAGCGGAAATATTTGCAGTAGGATACTCAATTTCAGCAACCCAATCATCGACTACGCACAAAGGAGGTATAATTCAATTTAATTTATTTATTTTAAAAAAAAACTAACGAATAAACATGCAGGATAAAAGGAAAAGCCAAGGCACTCACCACCAACACAAGCATCATAGTTTAAATACGCCAGATCAGAGCCCATAGAATTGGTCCTGATAAACATATACCCAGCAACCCAGTTCTTGTCATGGCCGCTATCCAGATTGCTGAGAAGAGGAGTAGTAGAAGGCCTGACTTTGAAACTTATGCGGCCAGGACTATTGGTCCTGACAGCGTAGCAGGCTTTTAAGTATTCAAGAGAAAAAGAAATATTATGTTTTTTGCAGAGATATTCAACAGAGCAGACTACTTTCCACACCATAGGCATCAGCTGATAAGAAGGCACACCAATTTCATTGATGACATCCACCATAAGTGGAGAGAAGGGAAGCTTGCAACCAGCCCTGAAAGCCCAGTCATGAATACAGAACCAACTGATCAACACCTTTTCAAATTCAAATTCACCATGGAAAATTGAAATCATCTCGAGAGGAGAATCAATCGGTTTTTTAACCATAGGAGGTTGAGCAGCAGAAGATGATGGGAGATTTTCAGAGGTGGTTTCTTCAGGGTTCTGAACGAATAGAGTTCCAGGAGACATCACTCCCATAGAAGATTTCTTTTTTTGCAGGCATTATTAAAAAGTTGTTGAAAATTTGTCGAGGATTGAAATCTGGAAGTTAAGGAACATGAAGAAGAAGGTTAAATTAGAGGAAAATAGATTTTGGTGAAGATTAATTCAATGAAGTGGAAGAATATTTATACTCGGTGAAATTAGGATTTCAACCGCAACTTGCAAGGATAATTATTAAGGAAGCTACAGTAATTATAACACGCGTTATTAACCTATCAACTAGCCGTTACAGAAGCCAATCAGCCACAATCTAATCGTTGAGCAGTTTTCCATAGTTAGAAGTTATCTCCTTATTTCTGGCCTGACCAAGCAAAAATAAGGAGATAAGGGGCAATTGTTGGGTCTGGAAATCCGCAGATATCCCTGACCAATATCTTACCTTGGCTTGACTGTCAGGGTGTCAGGACGTCAAGCTACCAGGACACATGAAGATAGGCGCCAGGCCATGGAGAGGACAACGGTCAAAATATCAGGACGATATCTGACCAAGAAGTCATATTATAGAAGAATATATGCGCGGTAATTAGAGCATTAATTGGAAAGATTCAGCAATTAAAGACGGCAATTAAGGGCGAAATAATGAGCATTATTCCGGGTAATTAAGACAGAATATTTGGCATTAATGATGAGATTATTCAGTTGTTCAGCATTACTATATAAGGAGCACTTGGAAATCATTCAAGGGGGACAAGACATATACAAGCATACGACATTCTCTTACAATACTTAAGCTAATTACGATTAATTGTGCTAAATATTCAATATTTTAGTGAAATCCTCTCCTAGTTTGGTGCCCGTGGTTTTTTCCCATTTAAGGGTTTTCCACGTACAAAATTCTTTGTCTTTTTGTTGTTCATTTACCTTACATTATTCTTCTAGTTTCATACCCTGTCATACGTACTAATAGATAAGTTTGAGCTAGTTAACCCTGCCTAAATCTACCCTAACCTGATTTCGCCCTGCGCAAAATCCATACAAAACAATGGGCTTGTGAGCCTGGCCCCTCGTGAGCGGCGATGATTTTTGAATCTTGAAGGGGGTAACGGTTTTTATTGCCGTTTGATGGGAGTTTGTAAAAAAGGGCAGATGTGTATTCTGCCATTCGATGGGTGCTTGGGGATAATGGTTTTTTATTTCGTCTTCCCAGGATTTGAGATTTGTGAAGGGTAGTGACTTTCACTATCCTGTTCGAAGGTTTGACGGTTTTTAATGCTGTTTACCTGATATTTGAAAATGTTGTTGAAAATTTTGTGAGAATAACGAATTTGAACTTCACTATTGATTTTGTGTTTGAAAGATGACGGTTTTTAATGTCGTGGTCAAAATTTGTGAAGATAGCGAAATTGAATTTCGCTACTCGTTTTTTTTTTTGTATTTTGAAAAAAATGAGGGTTCCTAATGCCGTCGTTGAATTTTGCGAAAATAGCGAATTTGAATTTCACTATTTTATTTTGTGTATTTGAAAAATGACGGTTTTTAATGCCGTCGTTGAAAATTTGGTGATTCGTGTGGGGAATTGGGCCAAAGCTCAAAATTCCGCTGAATGTGTAGGGGACGCCTCAATGGGGACGAGCAGTTGTGTGAAGGAAGGGTGCTTCCCTTTTTCCGTAAAAAGACGTGAGAATGGGAAGCTCCCCAATCTCATCATCTTCTTCGACACAAACACAAAAAACCCGAAAAAAGACGCCATTTTCGACCTCGTTTCTTGCTTGTTTTCGTGCCCTTATCATCATGTCATCTCAAGGTATGTAAATCCTCTTGAATCCATTTGAATTTGTTTGTCTTTTGTTAATTGAATTAGGGCGAAACCCTAAGTTTTCGAAAATTGAATTGGGAGTTCTTGTTTAGCCCATTTTCGAGTGAAATTGATGATTGCATTAGGTTAGAAACCTGTTTAGGAGTATAGGGGTGCTTTTAGTTTGCATTTTGGTCCCCGTTCCCGCTCCCTAGGCTAAAAAAACGTGAAGGAGACGAAAAAACCGTCTTATTTGACAAATGCCAAGTTTGTTTGCTTGAGTTGTGGGCCCCATTAGGTTGTATTGTAGTCGGGGAAGACCGTGTTTGCCATATTGAACCTTCGTTGGGTATTGTTGGCAAAAATTAAGTTTTTGCCTTTTTGTGACGGTCTTATGTCTGATGAAATAAGCGTCTATTTGAGCTCAAATTGAGTCAGTTTGTCTTGACATGGACCTTAACGGTAGTTTAGGTCACTTCGAAACGTGATTGAATCACGTTGCTTTGTTGTGGTAGTATTTTGAATTTTTGACCCGTTTGCGCCTGAATTGGCGTAAAATTGCCCTTTTGAGCTGTGAAAAATACCTAGTTGTGTCGGGAATTATTGTCGTTGTTTTTGCGGGCCTTGAGGTGTTGGGTGGTTTTTGAAAATTTTTGTTGTTGTTTTGACTCGTCTTTTGCTTGAAAAGAAGGGCGAGTCGTTTTTTGTGCGATTTTGTGAATTGTTTTTGTTGGTTGGGTTTGGGCGGGCTTGCCCTTGTTTTTGTTTTGCATTTGCAAGGGCGTGTTTTTTTGGATTTGTCCATTTTGTGCCGTCGTAATGCCGGAATTTCGGCTAACGTTTTTGTTTTGTCCTGATTGCAAGGGAGTGTTTTGGGCCTACTGGGTCCGTTGCTGAGACCTTAGAGGTCTTGTTTGGGACCGGGCCGGTTAGTACTCCAGCAAGTGTGCCTGAGGCGGTGGTGGAGGACGCTTCCGAGGAGGAGGAGGCCGCCGAGGGGGCTGTTAGAGCCAGGGAGCCACATAGGCTCGTGAGGAGCCCGTTGTTGGGGCTGTTGGTGCTGAAGGAGCCACGAGGGCTGGGGAGGAGTCAGTTGTTGAGGCTGTTGGTGCTGGGAGGGCTTAGACAGGGTCTGAGGCCGGTACTTCTTGCCCGAGGGTTAGTACCTCTAGGAGGAGGGGTACTCAGCCCACTAGACGGGAGCTTCAGAACGTCGTTAGGGTCGTTGAGAGGCCTCCTCATTGTCGCGTGGAGTCTCGTGGGCAGAAGAGGCGGAGAGCGGAGACTGAGGTGGATGACGCTTTCGTCGCCGGCTGGGATGTTAGACGGGTTACAGCTCCGCGGGGGTTGAACCTGCGGGCGGCGCATGCTTGGGTTGAGGGTTTTGTCGGTAGCCAGCTGTTGTTGTGGCTAGACACTCATATCTCCTATCGTGCACACGAGGGCTTGGTGAGTTTACTGCTTTGTCGAGCTCTTGCTGTTTTTGTTGTTTTAGACCTGTATAGGTATTCTGATGCTGTTTGTTTCCCAATTTCCGAAGATTGCTATCATGAGGACTTTCTCAGGCTTCTCGACTTGTCTGGGTTTCTATGACGTTCTCCGGACCGGTACGAGGGCGTCGATAGAGAGGTCGACTATAGGGCTGTTGGTGGCTGCTTGGCGTGACATTCATAGGGCTTCGATTAGGTTGAACCTATGTCTGATCTGTGCCATGTTGGACCGTTACTGGGACACGACGTCGTCGTTCCTGATGGAGTTTGGGGAGGTCGGTGTAACCTTGGAGGACTTTTCCATGATATCTGGCCTTTCCTATGGCGAGACGCCTGTTGAGTTCCCGGAGACGCCGGAGAGAGTGTCTTATGCCGTGGTTATGGGTCTGATCGGCAATGCTTTGCCCGCGCCGTCTGACATCACTCCTTTTCTGATCGCGAACTTATATGTGAGGGATCACGTCAGGGGGAGAGTGGCGGGCTACGTTTCGGTGCCGTTGGCGAGTCCAAAGGCTGAGGCTGACGCGCAGGAGGTGAGGTTGTGGTTGTGGTACTTCTTGTGTACCACGTACTTTGGTGACAAGGGTGAGCGCTTGTTGACCAAGGTACTTCCTTTGCTTGCTGACCTGGACGCTTTGGGTCAGTTTGGCTAGGTGACGCCGGCTTTGGCGAGTTTCACCTGTTTCCTGCACGCTGCGGTTCGTTCGGAGGTGATGGGGGATGGGAGTTCTTCCGCTTTGGTTGGTCCCGGCCTCATCTTGGAGGTACGAGCATTTTTGTGTTTTTTGTTGACTTTGATTTTGGTTTTCATTTTGAGTTTTGGCAATTTTTGAAACATTGGTTGATTTGTGATTGTTGTGTTTTGTTACAGGCTTGGTTGTATGCTTACTTTGTCCCCCTGCTCCCGAGGACGTCTGGTGACGTTCCTTCGGCTTACCCTGTTGTGAGGGCTTAGACAGTGGCTCGGAAGAAGTCGACCAAGTCGACTTACGAGGACTGTAGGCGTCGGGTGAACGCCCTCCGAATTGGTGACGTAAGTCGTTGCTTCTTATCTCTTTTGTTCTGTAGAAATGGATAGAGATAGGATGACTAGGTAGCCTAGAAAGCCCCCCAGTTAGCTGATTAGCTTTGACTTGAGTGCAGTTTGTCGGGTGGCCTTGGGAGCACTACACAGGTGTGCCGGCTGCTGTCAGCGAGCGTCTGCGGCCTCGCAGTTCCCAGAGTTTGTACCTCGAAACGGCGATCAGGCCGGTTTGGTAATTGGGCGAGCGTCTAGCTCGTCGGTGTTTTAGTGAGACCTTTGTGGTACCGGTCGATCTGCCTAGGGTGTTGTTCCAGGAGTCGACACCCGCTGAGGTTGAGGAGCACCTTCACCGCCACGGAGGTGAGGAACTGTTGTTACGGGAGGCCGACTACGACACCTTCCGCTTGTCGAGGCTTGCCTTGTATCCGATTGAGGTTTGTTTTCCTCTATTCTTTGTTTTCATTGCCTCTTTTTGATAGAAGGGTTTGTTACCTTTCATGTGGATCCATATTGTTGGGCGTCGACGCGTTGATGAGGACCTAGCCCCCAGTTTTCCCGACACAGACCACCTTTCAAGGGCCGGGTGGTGAGGAGCTATAGCTATGTTTGCCAGAGCCTGCGGCCACTGAGGTGAATGACGCTGGCATGGAGTGGAGGTTGACAGTTCTGAGGGTGATTTTCTGATCTGAACACTCCTCCTTGTTTGTATTTTGCCTTGCATTTTTGTTGTGTTGAAGGACCTTTCTGGTTGTAAGCGTCGACCGCTAGTCATCAGGCTTTGTGGTGGATGGCTAACCATGGAGGGCACTTGCTGGTGACCTGGCTGCGAGGGAGTCTCGGCTCGTACAGGTACTTTTGTTGGTTATTTTTGTGTGTTTTTGTGTTGCCTTTCACGTTTAGATCTTAATGACTTGTATTGTGCTTTGCAGGGTACTGCAGATCCGGCGGAGCTTGCTCGGGTCCATGCTGAGTTGGACGCAGCGAGGTCGATGATCGAGGCACGGGAGCTGGGGGATCATCAGTCGCGACCAGGAGCTGAGACGTCGTGAGGACATGTTGCGGAGCCGAGATGCGAAGATTGCCTCTCTTTGGGCTCAGTTGGCTGCGGCGGAGGAGCTTCGCGTCACGATGGAGTGCGAGACGTTGGAGAGTTCTCCGTAGAGGGGGACCGAGTAGGAGGTGGTGTCTTTCTTGGCCGCGACTCCTCGTTAGACCAAGCCTGGTCCACCGGGAGTTGTTGAGTAGTTGTAGTTGTTTGTCCGTATTTTGCACTTTTGTTTGTACATATTTACGTTTTGCGTGAGATGGTTTGTATATATGTGTTTTTGGATTGTAGTATATTTTGTGTTGTGTTTGGCTTTTTTGTGTTGTGTTTCGGAGAAGCAAGATCAGCGGTTGATTCCCCTTTGCTTTGCATTTGTTCCTGCATCGTTAATATAGAAAACAAGCAACAGGTAGCACATATGCACAAATGTAAACACGCAAAAACATTTGATGACTCGAAGTTAAAATTTAAATTTGAAAAAAAAATTTGTAAATTCCGCGACAGGTCGTCACGTTTGGATTTCTCAAAAGAAATTGATTTGAAATTTGAGCAATTAACTCGTGTTTGAATTAAATTGCATCGAATTTTGCTGAAAATTATTTTGTAACTCGAAAGACTAAAACTCAAACTGTCATGGATGAATTTTAAAAGATATTTTTGAGAGTGTATTTGATTTGATATTTGTGAGCCCAGACTCGGATTTGTAAGAACTTGAATTTTTGAAGATAATTGACGTTGTGTTATCAATTTTCTATTTTTGTGGAAAATGTGAAAAAGCGAATTTTTTTTGGGATTTTCGACTGACATGGAAACGATCCGTCGCGGATGCTGGCGACTAGCCCTTCCCCCCTAAAAAAAGAAGAGAAAAAAAACCGTATGTTTAAAGGTGCGTCGTGGAGACCGTGTCGGATTTCGTAAAACACGAAAACAAGGAAATGTGACTGTGAGAAAACACAAAAATTCCTTGAATGGGCCCGAAGAGGCGCAAGCCCTGCTGCTGGAGGATTTATGTGTCAGCAAAAAACACAACTTGATAGGGACAAATTAAGGTACGGATCCTGAGGATCAGCCCAAAGAGGCGCGAGGCCATGGGCGATGGAAGTGAGCTTCCCTTTTTTCGGAGAAAAGCGCTGATTGTTTTATATAAATAAGGAAGTTTGTGCTTCATTTTTTCATCATCCGAAACACGAAAAACATCTTGACAAAAACTTTCTTCTTCTTCCACAAAATAATTCATGGATGCTTTCGAAAATAGGTTGCGACATTGGTGTCGGGTCCCGAGAAGTATCAACTCGTTGTAGTGGGAGTTGGTCAATTATTGGTGCTTCGTCAAGTCAAGGTGCAATCCTTATTCCTTGAAGCATGCTCTCGGTTTTGGGATTCGAAACATCATATTTTCGTTTTCCCGAAAGGTGAAATTTTTCCTCTTGCCGAAGAAGTGGGCGCCATTGGTGGGTGGCCGGGTTGTACTCCGGTACTTCCTCCGACTCGGTTGTGTTACAAAGAGAAGTTTCGTTCAATGTTGGGTTTGTCAACAAGTCAAGTCAACTTTCTCCTTGCTCCCCATGGTGTGGATATGTTGGCTCTCATCAACATTTTATCAATCCGGTTGGATATCAATGTCTCGGAGGTGTCTAGGAGAAGGGCATACTTCCTTGTCGATGCCTTGAAGAAGGAGGGGCTAAAGTGTTATGGTAGTATGACCCTTGTACATATAGTTGAGCAAATGGAGCATGGTAGGGATCCATCATGGTTGTTGCTTGGTGAGATCATCCAAGCTTTGGAAAAGAAGGGCTCTTGTGGAGAAGCTCCTTCGTTTGGATCTACAAGGATCCTCTAAGTGTGGCTATTGGAGAGGCTAAGGTATGTAGAGGCTCCGGCCGATTCTTCTTCTTACTCCTTCCGTCACCTTATTATGAGAAAGAAGTTGTACTCGGATAGTTTTGCATCCACCGAGGCCTATTGGACCTCGAGATTGGTGGAGGAGGGTGGTCCTCATATCCGTTGGGTGGTGCCATGGTGGCACTTGAGGTCCTTCACGGGGTTGCCCGCTTCGGTTTTTAGTTCTTGTTCTTTGATGGTGGTGGGTTTGAAGGTTGCTTCCTTCATCTATCCCGAAAGGCTTAGGAGACAAATGGGGCGTCAACAAAAGGTGCCCGCTCAAGATACCCTCGTCCAAGAGAGTGTTTTCCGGAACTCCGAGCTCGTCGAGGTCTTCGAAAGGTGGTGGGCCACTCGGCCGAGTTGGGAGGTACCAAACCCCGTTGCCACGACATGGGTGACTCCCGCCTATGTCAAGTGGTCAAGAGCTCAAACCTTGGAGGGAAGGTCTAAATGTCATAAGGACGAGGTCGTCGACTTGAAGTATAGAGAGGTTGGTAAGGCCAACCGTGCCTTCTTTGACGACTTTGTTGATGGAGCTAGCCTGGATGTAATGAGGCCACCAAAGAGGAGAAGATCGGGTCCCAAAGAGGTAGTGGGCCGTGTATGGGCTCGTCTTGGGCCGAGTATGGGGTCTTACAAGAGACCGGAGGCCGTCGCCATTGTAGATCCGTTGAGGATCCGTTCCGAAGAGGAAGTTCATGCTACGCGGGCCAACAAGAAGAACAAGGGGAAGATGTACCCCGAGGGAAAAGGCAAGGGTAGAATGGAAGAATGAATACCTCCATTACCCGTTTTATTATTATGTTGTATTAGTGTTGTGAGTTTTAATTATAATGTACTAGCTATGCATTGTGTATTTTGTGTTAGTTTTACTATGTGAGATGTCTTAGTCGACATTCTAGATTTGACAAGTTGTCGACTTGCTCAGCTTTATTTGTTGTCAAATTTGTAATCTTTCTCATTATTAATTAAATAAGAGGATTGCTTGTGTCAAAAGAAATTGTGACCGCTTGTTTCTTCCATCCATTTTGTAAAGGCAATTCGGTTTGAATTATCCTAAACATTGCACTTGTGAAAGGGGATTTTGTGGGAAGGGAGAAAGGCTTCTTTTTGTGTTTTTTTGTGGAAAAGGAATGTTTTTTTCCCTTTTTTTTGAAGTTGATATGGGCGATGATTTTTTGTATGTGGGGATGGTTGTATCCTTCTTGTGTGAGAAAGGACTGCCTACGTATCCACCTGAAAAGGTGAAATCAAACCATGCTCATAGTTCGATATATTTTGTAAAGTTTTATTTGGGTTTTGTGGTTGTATCTTTCTTGTGTAAGAAAGGACTGCCTACGTATCCACCTGAAAAGGTGAAATCAAACCATGCTCATAGTTCAGGTGTTTTTTGTATGAGTGCAAGTGGATGTTGCCATCGACAGATCAAAGGACGTTTGAAACGTGGCAAGGTGCCGCAACTTAGACTCGATAAACATGCAATTTCAAATCAGAACGCGTTATTGTGGTTGCTAGTTGTAAAACTAGGGTAAGGTTTGTTAGTATCTAGGTCTCAAGGGTAGTATTTCTTGAGGTGGTCTAGGTTGGTCGGGTTTGTGAAATCCTCCCCGTCTAGGTCACTCAATCTCACTGCGCCCCCCAAAATTATTTTCTTGACCAGGTATGGCCCGACCCAATTGGGTTTGAATTTCCCCCTCGGATCGACGGGTAGTGGTGCTCGAACTGACTTGAGGATCAAGTCGCCTTCTTTGAAGTTCCTGGGTTTAACCTTTTTGTTGAATGCCCGTTATATACGTCGTTGGTATAGCTGGACGTTGTGCTAGGCGTTGAGTCGCCGTTCGTCTAGAAGCATGAGTTGTTCGAACCTTCGACGGGTACATTCCGCCTCAGGAACTTGACTCTCTAGTAGGATGCGTAGAGATGGGACCTCCAACTCTACTGGTTGAAGCGCCAGCATGCCGTATGCTAGGTAGAAGGGTATGGCTCCTCTTGGTGTTCGAATGGAGGTTCGGTATCCCCAGAGTGCGAATGGGAGTTTGCTCGACCAATCGCGGTAATTATCTTGCATCTTCTTGATGATGGTGACAAGAGTTTTGTTTGCTGCCTCTACCGCTCCGTTGGTTTGGGGACGATAGGGGGATGATCGATGTCGCTTGATTTTGTATTTTTCCAGCAAAGCTTGTGTTTCCGCCCGGAAGTGAGAGCCTTGGTCGCTGATGATTTCATGAGGGACCCCATATCTGCAGATGATGTTGTCCTGGATGAACTTGGCCACTTGTTTGGCGGTCAAGAGTGCAAAGGACTGTGCTTCCACCTATTTGGTGAAGTAGTCGATGGTGACGAGGACGAAGCAATGCCTTTTGGTGCCCACCGAGTTGACCTTCCCGATGATGTCGATGCCCCAGGTAGAGAATGGCCAGGGTGATGTCATGGTGTAAAAAAGGGATGGTGGTATGTGTTGTATGTTGGCGAAGATTTGGTAATTGTGGCAATGTTTGACGTAGTTTCTGCAATCGGCTTCCATGGTGGTCCAGTAGTAGCCTAATCGCATGATATTTCGGGTAAGCATCACTACGCTCATGTGAGGGCCGCTTTCTCCGTCGTGGACCTCTCCAATGACGTTTTTGGCTTTGTGATGGTCAATGCAAAGGAGAAGAATCCCTTGGGGTGTTCTTTTGTATAGTTGTTCTTGGTTTATCACGAATTGTGATGCAAGTAAACGGATGGCTCTTTGTTCTCTTGTATCAGAGTTGGGAGGGAATTCGTTTTTTGCTTTGTAGTTGAGGATGGCTTGGTACCAAGGTTCGACATGGTTTTCCTCGTCGTTGTTGATGGCGCAGATGTGAGCTGGCTCGCTCTTTCTCTCGACATATAGGGGCATTGTTGTCATGTCGACAGGTATGTTGACAAGCGCCGCAAGCTTTGCCAGGGCATCAGCAAATTGATTTTCCTCTCGGGGCAAGTGGAAGTAGTCGACTTGGTCGAAGAATTCGTCCTCTTGATTGATTTTTGCTAGGTAGCGTGCTAAGCTGTCGCTTAGGATTTTCCATGATCCGGACACCTGATTGATGATGAGTGAGGAATCGCCGTGGACCCTCAGTTTCTTGATGCCAAGTGTTATGGCTGCTTGTAGGCCGATGAGGCATGCCTCGTATTCGGCGGCATTGTTGGTGACGACAAAGTCTAGTTTGACTGAAATCGGAACGTGTTCTCCCTTTGGTGATATCCGAAGGATTCCTACCCCGAAGCCTCTCAGATTTGATGCACCGTCGAAGTATAGGTCCCATGCATCGGAGTCGGCACAAATGATGTCTTCGTCAGGAAGTGACCATGTGTCGGTCGTTGGGTCCTCATTGACGGGGTTTTCTGCTAGGAAATCGGCGACTGCCCTTCCCTTAATAACCTTGAGGGGTACGAACTTGAGATCAAATTCAGATAGCATGAGTGTCCATCTAGACATCCTTTCATTTAGTACGGGTTTTTCGAAGATGTATTTGACTGGGTCCATCTTGGAGTAGATGTGAACCGTGTAGCTAAGCATGTAGTGTCGCAGCTTCTTTGTTGACCATATTAGGGCAAGGCATGTCTTTTCCAGTTGGGTGTACCTTGTCTCATACTCGATGAACTTTTTGCTGATGTAGTAGATGGCTCGTTCTTCACCGTTCAATGTTTGTGCTAGCACTGCTCCCATGGCTGTGTCGGTGACAGTCTGGTATAGGGATAAGGGAATTCCTTGTTGAGGTGGCATGAGGACAGGAGGCTTGGATAAGATTTCCTTTATCCTGTCGAAGGCCTTTTGACAGTCGTCGTCCCAATCGGTGTGATCGGAGGCGCGAAGCTTCTTGAAAATTGGTTCGCAAATCATAGTGAGTTTGGCTATGAAGGGGCTGATGTATTGAACTTGATCGAGAAATCCTCGAATCTTCTTCTCGTTCTTAGGCCGAGGCATTTGTTGAAGAGCCTTTATTTTTGTAAGATTAATCTCGATGCCTCTTTTGCTGACGACGTATCCCAGACGTTTTCTGGAGGTGACCCCGAATGCACACTTCTGAGGATTTAGTCTCATGATATATTTCCGTAGACGAGCGATGAATTTCCGGAGGGCGTTGATGTGGCCGTCCCGCTCTTTTGATTTGACAATCACGTCATCGACAAATGCCTCCACCTCCTTGTGCATCATATCGTGTAGGAGAGTGATAGCGGTTCTTTGATAAGTTGCTCCGGCGTTGATTAGACCGAAGGACATGACAGTGTAGCAGTATGTCCCCCATTGTGTAGTGAATGCAGTCTTCTGCATGTCTTCCTCGGCCATTTTAATCAGATTGTACCCAACATACCCGTCCATGAATGATAGTAGGGCATGTTTGGCGGTGTTGTCCACCAAGATGTCGACATGTGGCAGAGGGAAGTCGTCTTTTGGGCTTGCTTTGTTTAGATCCCTGAAGTCGACGCAAACCCGAATTCTCCCGTCTTTCTTGGGTACAGGAACTATGTTGGCCACCCAGTCAGAGTATTCGGACACTTTGATGAACCTGGCTTTGAACTGTTTGTCCACTTCTTCTTTGATTTTCAGGGCCCATTCAGGGCGCATTCGGCGCAGCTTTTGTTTCACAAAATTAGCTCCGGGCTTAATGGGTATCCTGTTCTCTACAATCTCCCTGTCGATCCTAGGCATGTCTTTGTAGCACCAAGCGAATACGTCCTAGTATTCGTATAGGAGGTCAATGAACTGCTGTCTTTTCGAGGGGTCAAGGGTGGTCCCTATCCAAAGTTCTTGAGGCGTGTTGTTGGTTCCTACGTTAATAGGTTCGGTCTCCTCAATGATAGGGGTCCTATCCTCTCGTTTGTCAAGTTATTCGGCTAGGTGAGGTGGGTAGTCACTCAAGTCAAATTCCTCATATTCGTTCAGAATTGCATTGTAGTTAAATTGAGACGAATCATAAGCAAACTTAGCGTTCATTAAATCGACTTAAGCGAAAATCTCGGATAGGACAGACATCTCATGGGCAGTCAGAGGCGACATGGCAGAGGAGGTGGCCCCTGGAACAAGCTTAAGGTTGCTACCTTCTACGGGAATGGGGATAACCTTAGTTGAATCAGCCTCTGAAGCAGCCACAAGTTTGTGATAAAAAAGTGGAAAAGGGACTTTGACTGGGACATCAGGAGCGCTAGGAGCTAGGACAGACTCTGACTCCGACTCCGACTCAGACTCTTCTTCATTTTCCTCTTTGAACATAGGGCCTTCTCCAGTTGTGACTTTAAGGATGCGGCCTTGGCGATCGGTGACAGGGTAGTCGTATACCTATAAAAAATAACCAACTGGCACTAACTATATAGCTAGGGAAGTCGGGTCGATCTCCACAGGGAGGCAAGATATCTGTAAAAGGTACGTCTATTTGGTCACAAATTGGGGGGTTGTAAATTGGTTTTCTAATCTAATAAAGCTTTAAAGGAAAGAGAAATAAAGAAGAGCAATAAAAGGGCAGAAAATACGAATAAGATTATCAATAAAGAGAGAACATGTCGGGATTTCGGTTCACTATGGTAATCTAATGACTCAACTGCAAATAGTTTAGATAATTTACTGCGAGACGGATGTTGAAAGGTCCTTCCGGTCCACTTTCTATCCTAGATTTCCACTAACTTAACTTCCGTCCTCGTCAGGATAGTCTACTGTTCATAGTAGGTCTATTTAGTCCAATCTTCCGATCCAGGAATAAATTTAAGCAGATTAAAGGGTAACTTAGAAGCGTGCACTCAACTAAGTCGGTAAATACAATTAAATTGCCATGGGTACAGAATCTCACAAATAAGTCATCTAACCTATTCGCTACATCGTCACATTTCTACCATAGATCCCCTAGTCCCAACATGAATTAAATTAGCTACTCATATCGCTAATGTTGTCAATAATAACAATATAGAAATAACTAATAATAAACATATTGAAATTATAATAAAATTGCATAGACAAGGATTAGGGCAGAAATTGAGGAATAGAGAAACAAGTAATTAAAGAAACTAATAATGAAATTAAGATTAAAAGAAGAGAAGGATTACAATCGCGAGAATTCCGGCATAAAGAACAACGAGATCCAACAAAAATAACCCGAAAGCAAAAGTTACAGTGAAAGAGTTTTGGGAAAAGATTAAGAGAAGAGAGTGGCGTCTAACAGTGTTTTTTCACAATGTAAAACGTCACTGACCAATGTTAATTTCTCCCCGGCAACGGCGCCAAAATTTGATACCATCGTTAAGTACCAAAAATAAAATACCTAGTTACTCTAACAGAAGCTAGCAGTAAGTAGGGTCGATCTCCATAGGGAGGCGGTCACTATCCACTTGTCTAGTCGGTCTGTCTAAGGTCACAGTGGGGGTTTTAAATTGATTTATCTAAACTAAGGGAGATTAAAGGAAGAGAATTAAAGATAAGAGAAATTAATAAGAAAGAGAGAAAACTAGGATGTCGGGTCATGAATGAACGTCAGTCAATCGCAGTTAAGGTCACAGATTAGTCGATGTGTCAGTCTAAGGGGCAACGAATATCTCCTTCCGGTCTCAATTCGCCCTAAAATATTATTAGCTTAGCTTCTGCCCTCACTAAAGCATCCTATATATTGTTTACTGCGAGTCTCACCCCTTCCAACCTTCCGGTCTAGGTCAAGGCTTACCAAAATTAAAAAGGCTAATTGCATCGATCTAACTAGCAGGATACAATTAAAGCAGTGATTAACAACATAGACAAAAACGACAACGACAATCTGCAAACTAATTAACATTGGTCCGTCGAATCCCCTAATCCTAGCAGGGAGAAATTAGCTAGACATGATAAAGGAAAGAACAGAAATAAAGGGAAGAGAAATAATAAACATTAAATGAAAAGAGTAAAAGAGAAGAGTAAAGTTACAGAGAAAAGATCCGGAAAAAGAGAGGAAAGCAGTCAACAGTAGAAAAGAGAAAAGAAATTATAAAGTGTCAAGGAACAGCGTCCAAGATGTCCCAATAAGTTTATATCGTCGTCCTTTATATAGCAACGACGATTCTTATTTAACCTAATAGCGAAATAAAATAAAACGCCCGAGCCCAATAGCAATTCCACTCGATCGAGTGATTTGAAACCACTCGATCGAGCAAAACTGAGCTCAAACCACTCGATCGACCAGTAATAGTACTCGATCGAGTAAACCTCAAAAAGCAACTATTCGATCGACCAAGGAAAGTGTTCGATCGAGGTCTTCAACCATCCAAAGTCATTCGATCGATCAAATAAGCATTCGATCGAGTGAAATATGACTCCAGCAGCTAGTTGTTCGTTAGTTCAGCTTTGACTTGTCTTTTTGGCTCCCGAAGTGGCTTCACGCATCCCAAGACAGCTACATTTCCGCTCCAAAATCACTCTTCCTCTAAATGCATGCAAAACGGACGATAAAAGGCTTGATTTCACTAATTTCTGGTCCATTCCTGCAAATAGAACAAAACAAACCAAAGTAGCATATTCGGGGCATTTCGTAGCATAAAACTACGATAATAACATAGAAATACGTGCATAAAAAGGCCTAAAAAGACTATATAAAATGCACGTATCAATCGGTCCACTTGACAGTCTTCCTCCAGCCTTGTGTAGCTTTCTCTGGGTCAGAGATTAAGGCGGTGGGATCGAACTTGCTATCTGTTAGAGCAATGTTGATGATGTCCTCATAGCCGAGGTGCTTGATGTTGTCTTCTCCGAAGAGGAGACTGACGACTTGTCCGTCGAGGCATGGGGTCGACTTAGATTTGGTCGACGCAGCTTTGGTGTTGTCGGGGAAGACTTCTACACCCCGGTGCTTTACCTTGGCTACGGAGTCATAGATTGGCTCAGGAAAGCCGTTGTAGAGCTCGGATTCTCCCTCGGGGACGAAGTATCCATTGAGAGTCAAATGGTATGGACGGAGGATGACTCCGTGCTTTTTGCGCTTCTATATTAGGAGGTTCATCTCCTAGATGTCTTCATCGGTAGGCTCATAGCCTATCCCGAAGGGGATGTTGGAGACCTTGGCCTGTTTTATAGGAGGCAAGGTGCTCTTCAGTAGATTCAGAGGCAAGCCCGGGAAATAACCTTGGCGCATCAGAATGTGATTGACTGTGAGGTTGGAGAACGGGTCACAATCAAAAGGTGGTGATTCATCGGTCAGGGTGTTTACATCTTGGAATCCCCACATTTCGATGTCGTCTTCCTCAATGACTTGGGAGGCTACTCCCTTTTTAATGATAGCATTGATCGGGGAAGCGGGAATTGTGATTTTTTTCCCGTTAAAAGGGACCCTGATTTTCTGATGAAGGGCTGAGGTGAGGGCCTTGACGGCGTGAATCCAGGGGCGTCCCAGGAGCATGTTTAAAGAGGCGTTGATGTCGACCATCTGAAAACTGGCTTGTCTTTCCAAGGGTCCAGTTGCTATGGTTAATGTGATAAGTCCCGCAACCTTACGACAAGTCCCGTCATAGGCGCGTACTCCTTGGTTAGTTGGGACCAAATTAGCTTCTTTGATACCCAGTTTGTGAGCCGTCTTGAGGGGAATGACATTAACCGCAGATCCGTCATCCACTAGAACCATAGGCACATTCCTCTTGAGGCATTGTATAGTGATGTACAGGGCCAGGTTATGGTTGGCTCCGAATGGAGGGATATCTTCGTCGGAGAAGATGACCGGGTTGTTTAGGTCGGGGACATCCCTTCTCATATGCGCCACTACTTCTTCAGGAGAGGAGGTAGAGGGAACTGTCAACTTTCCCAAGGCTTGTAGCAAAGCTTGCCGATGTTCGAAGGATGTAGCAATCAGTTGCCAAATTGAAATTTCGGCCTTTGCTTTTTGCAGTTGCTTAAGGATCGAGTTTTCAGGAACCTTGGGTTGAGTGTCCATATCCGGGACAACCTGGTCATTCTTTGTTGGAACGACCGTTGAATTATTTGGGTTTTGATAGGGGCGTCCGGACCGGGTAAGATGACCGATCACTTTCTCTTGTTTGCCCTTTCCTGGAACTATGTAGGCATTCTCCGCGTCGTCTCTCCAGATACCATTGATTTCGGGATCTCGAGGGTACCTTGCAGGGGTATTCCTCGGTGGATAGTTTTTGTGAGGGAATTTTTTGTGGGGGTAATTTTTGTAAGGGTAATTTTTATGGGGTTGATTATTGTGGGGTTTATTATGGTGGGGTGCATGCCAGAATGGTCGCGGGAGCAATCCTTCCTGGTAAGGGTAGTTTTGGGCGTTTGGAGGACCCTCCCTCGGGCGCGGTGTTGGTGTTGGTGGGTTGAAAATCAACCGGTGGTAGGCGTCCTCAAGTCGGGTAAAACTTTCGGAGAGACTGGCTATGGCTTCCTCAACCTGTTGGAACATGGTGAGCATGGTTGCAGCGCTGAATACGAATATCCCGTCCGAGGTATACTTCTCCAAGGCATTCACCTCGTCATCAATTGGCAAGATGAGGTGCGAGCAATCCAAGGTTCGCTCGTCATTAGAGATAGCATGGATTCCCAAGGGGTTTGTTTTGTTGTTTGGTTTTGTTGGTGGAGGTAGAGGTAGCTCTCCTTCTCGATCATATCTTGGATGATGTGTTTTAGTTTAAAGCAGGCTTCTGTGTCATGACCCTTTCCCCGGCGATACTGGCAATAGGCATTGGGATTCCAGAAACGGGTTTTCTTGGCCTCGCATAGGTCAGGAGTCGGCTCAATCGGTTGTAGTTTTTCTTGGTCCATGAGTCTTCTAAGGGCACTGGTATAGGATGACCCCAAGTTTGTGAATACCCTTTGAGGATGCTCAGTTTTCTTTGTGGTTGGTTCGAGGAGATTGACCTCGTCAATTTTGTTTGTCTGGCCATAGGGGCGAGATCCGGTTGATGTGGATCCCTAATAGCCTCTACCAGTGGTTTTGGCCAGGACACCCTTGCGGAGGTCGTCTTCAATATGGGTCCCGAGGATCTGTAGGTCCTGGAATGTTTTGATGTTTTAATATCTCAGCAGGGTAGCATAAACCGGGCGGAGGTTGTTGATAAATTCTCCACTAGAGTTGATTCACTCGGCTTACTGACCAGTTGAGTGCTTACCCTCCTCCAACGGGTTAGAAATTCCGTGAACCCTTCCTTATCATTCTGAGTCAGGACCTCAAGAGTGCGGGTATTGGCTTGGATTTCGACGTTGTCGACATACTGTTTGTCAAATTCAACGGCGACTATGTCCTAAGTAGTAAGCTTCTTGGGGTCGACGGAATAGTACCATTGGCGGGGAATCGGTTCTAGGGATGATGGAAAGATCCGGGTGAAGAGCTCTTGTTTGACCCCCTTGATGGACATGTAATCCTTGAAGGCTCGAATGTGGTTGAGTGGGTCCTCCACTCCCTTAAACTTGGGTACATCAGTCAAGGTAAATTTGTCGGGTAATTGGTCCCCAACGGGTTCGAATCTTCGATTGTTCTCAAGGCGGATATTGTTACCACGGGCTAGGAGTTGTTCCTCCAAAATTTTGAGTCTTTTCTCAGTCTTAGTCAAAGGCGGAGTGTTGTGTTCTCCGGTTTCCTCGTTTTCCAGGGTGTCGGTACGGGTCTCGACACGGTCAAGGGAGACCTTAAGAGCGGTGAGCAGGCTGGCTAGCTGAGCAGTTGTAACATCTCTGTTGTCATTATTGTTGTTGGATGAAGCTGAAGATGGGGCCATGGCGCTGAGGTAGGAAAATGGATCACATTACATCTCAATCCGACACGGTTTAATGACTAAACACAGACAACACAACGGACAGGAAGATAGATCAGACTTAACAAGACGAGGGCGACTAAGTGTGGTGCCTCGGTGCTGACTCGATTTATAAAGTGACGGTGTTGACCGGACCTTGACTCGCATCCAGCGTAATGGCATGACACCGCTGAACGAGTCTCGGGGTGAGACGACTCATAAGTAAAGACCCATAAGTACGCTTGCTTTGACGCGATAGACACGAGGCGGAATTGGAATGGTGGACTGAAGTTTTCGAAAATAGAGATTTTCAAAAATATTCGTTTGTCGCTTTATGGACGGCTCCCGAAGAGTAGGGATCTTCAGAAGTCGGTCAGTTAAAGAATTGTCTTAAGTTTGTTTTCAAAGACGGTTTGAGTTTGAGTCGGCTCTGAAAACAATGTACTGTTTCCAAAGACGGTTTTTGAAATTCAAAATTGTATGTTTTGAAAATCAAGTTTAAAAGGTTTGAAAAGGTCTCGTGGATCGTGTATGGTCGTTGGGATTTGAAAATGTTTTGAAAAAGGAGTGTGTGCCTTTCTCGGGTTTTGAAAGAGACATCGTGTCGGCGCGAGACGGGTTAAAATCCGTGTCTTGACGCGGCGATTATAAAAACAGAAAAAGGTATTTTTGAAAGGGTTGTAGAAAACCGGGTTTGAAAATCGTCATTACGACGGCCTAGAAAGGCGTGTTGAAATGGTCGTAGAAAACCGGGTTTGAAAATCGTCTTTATGACGGCCTAGAAGGCATGTTGAAATGGTTGTAGAAAACCGGGTTTAAAAATCATCATTATGATGGCTTAGAAAGGCGTGTTGAAATGGTTTTAGAAAACCGGGTTTGAAAATCTTCATTACGATGGCCTAGAAAGGCGTATTGAAATGGTTATAAAAAATCGGGTTTGAAGGGATATTTGTAATACCTCTCACTGTCATTGATTGAATTGAAGGGATATGCAGAAACTACTTATGGTCAGGTTCTGAACTGTACTTGAGAACCCCTACTGTAGCTTGGGAAATGATTTGTAGAGAAAAGAAGGGTGGGGGATTGGGTATTGTTCATTCGAGACAATGGAACACATCTATGATATCCAAATATACTGGATGGTTAGCAATGAAATATGATCACCTCTGGATCAGGTGGGTTGATCATATCTATAAGAAAGGGAGAAATTGGCAAGAGTACTGTCCCACAGCCAACACCAGCTGGACTTGGCGTAAAATATGTCAGGTTAAGGAGTAAATGAAAGTTGGGTTCTCTAACGGGGTTTGGACTGCTACACAGGGAGAGTATAATGTGGCTAGTGGTTACAAGTGGCTGATAGGTTAGCAGCAGCAGGTTCCTTGGTACCCTCTGATTTGGAGCAAGACAATTATCCCTAAACATGCCTTCATTGGGTGGTTGATAATGCAAGGTCGACTGTTCACTAAAGATAGATTGCTTGCTTTTGGAGTGAACACTGATGTTATATGTGATGTATGTTGGAATAAGTGTCCTCCGACAATAATGCGATCACAACTGTCGATCATAATGATCACATGTTTAAATCTCATTTTTAAGAATACATGTGGGATATAATATTTTACAGTCAACTGGTCCACACATATCGGTAATGATTGGCTGACTAGAGTTTGACATTACTGTCGTGCGACGGTGGTGATCAGTTGATCCCCTTAGGTCATACCTATAGGGAAATACTCTTAATTGATTATTTAATTAATCGTATGCCGATACGAGTTAATTAAATTGCTTAAAATTGACGGATAATTTGTGAGTAAGATTAACGTGTCTTATTATAATTCGATTAAATTAGATACGGTCTAAGTAATCTAATTGTTTTATTACTTAGATACAATTATTGTTTACGAAACAATTGAAATTGAAATTGAATGAATAATTTATTATAAATACAAGACGTTGTAATTTATAATTTGATAAACCGTTTTGGTACAAGTAATTACGAATTACTAGTCGATTTTGTATATGACATATTTTATGAGTATGTTGATTTTTAATATGTTAAAAATACATTACAATTTCACATGTCAAGTAACATGTCACATATGTCACAATTGACAAATGACAAAATAAAATGGACCTTCCATTTTATGTTAAGTGTACCGAAAACGGGGAGGGTTAGGGTTTAAAATTGTCTTAATTATTTTTAAATAAGAAAACACAATGATTACCCAAACATATAGCCATGCATACCTAGTTTGTCTTGGGTAGAAAAACAAGCTCATGCATTGGCCACCTTTCCCCCCTCCCCACCGGTTTTCTAGAGGAGAAAAGCCAAGGGTTTTTCTTTCAATTTATTCACTACTTCACTTAATAATTTTCTAGTGTTAGAAAATTTAATTCTCTCTACAATTTGTGAAAAACTTAGAGAAAGAAAAACCTCATAAATTGCTCCTCTCTTGGCCGAAATACAAGAGAAGAAAATTATATTTTGTGTCTAAATTTAAGCTTGTTTTAATTGATATTAGTCCAATATTAATTAAAATATTAAGGGTATTCCTTGGGTATAAGCTTTTGGGAGAGGTTCTATTTTGAACCTTTGTTCATCCATTGTTGGAAAGCTGAAGAACTAACAAGAAGGAGATCCTGTTGGTGCCCAAAATCCGAAACACAAATGTAAGAAGTGATGATTTCTTCTCTACCTTGTTTTATGTTTGCATGCATAAGATCTTGTATTTATTTTATGATCAAATAAATTAATTAATATATGAATATGTAAACTATTGAGATTAAGGAATCCTAACAAGTGGTATCAGAGACTTAGGTTGTTTGCATGCAAATCGGTTTATTGTTTTTCCGAGTTAATATTAACAAATAAAACTTGTAATTTTGTGTTTATTATGATATATCACGAAATCACCATGCATGTTAAAGTTTCTGGTCCTAAAATGTATTTGGGATATTTTGGTTTATTTATGGATTTTATTGTTCATTTTATATATTATTGGCATTAAAATGTCATTTTTATGATAAAAATTTCATTTTTGGACGAAAAATAGCTAAACTTCGAATTTTTCAGTGGTTTTTGGATATATTTTCACATATATTACCTACTAATGGCCCGTAAATTGTCATGTTAAAATAAGTTGTTTTGCTCGAAATATGAATTTTATAAGTTAAAATAATATTTAAATGGGTAAATAAGTTAATATGAGTTATATTTCGAATTTGGTCATGGAAATTTAGTATGTTGTCACATGCAATTTTACAAGATTTATGTAAAATTCTTGGCTATAGTGTAGTCTTTTTGCATGATTTATGAATTTTTGATGAAAAATCACATAAATAGTGACTATAATTAGTTATAATGCTAAAACATACTTCATGACTAAGGAAAAACGTCACATGTTGCATTTTATCTTATATTTCAGATCTAAAAGTGAAAATTTGATGAAAATAAATTTTCTCATATTTTTAATGGTCATATTTGTTAAAACCGATAAACCGCAACATTGTTTTTCTCGATAAATTTTCGAAATTTTTAACCTAAGTTTGGAACATTATGAGTGTCATGGTATTTTTACAGAATGTTCATGAGTTTAAATTTTAAATTTCAAATTTCGAAATTATTTGAAATTTTTATAATTTAATATGAAGTTTATTGCATAATTTTGTATTTTGGTCCATAATGAACAATATAAAGAAATCAAGTTGAATTATTGTCAAAATGTTAGTGAAGACTAAGTTTTGAGTCTTAAGATGGTTAGGGTAATTAACTTGTACATAAATATGAATTTATGTAATTAATGTGATTTTAACAAGTTATAATCACGCAAATCCATAAAACCCGATGTAATGTACGATATTGGCTCTTGTAAGGTGATTTAGCATAAAATTAAGCATTTTTATACATATTATAATACTGCATTTTATTGATGATTGTCATATTTTATTTTTATATAATTTTTGAATTATGTAATTTTACTTAGTATGACCTTAGTTTTTAATTGATATTACCCGAAATGTATGGTAATATCGATTCGGTTGTAATTATTGTGATCTCGTATCACCGTTATGTAATTTAATAGATTTATTTTTATTACAAATGTATAATAGGAAATTACGTAATTTTTATTTATTACTTTGTAATTTCCCGGAGTTTCCATGAAGACGGTGTTACCTCGAGATGCGTGCCAAGACCGAAGTTCAAGGGACCAAAGGAGTTGGTTTCCGAATTTGTAATAGTTTATTATATTTACAATTTTTAGGAAGGCCATACTAGGATTTTATTTTTATGCTTTGCATTTTATTTATATGTTGCATGCATCGCTAAATCGCTATAACTAAACATGCATTTTTAAATCGAGTTTATCGACCGTGTCAATTACAATTATCGTAGTTCACCGCTTTAGTTCACTTAAAACATGATAGATAATAAATTGGCATGACCTCTCGCTAAATAAACAATTGATACTTAGCCTTACCATAAATTAGAAACCATGAAAACCCATTTCGTGAGGGAGTGCGCTCGGCCAAACCGGGGTACAAACCTTGTTACGAAGGGGAAGTGGGTGATAAATGTCTATCCACCGAATTCATGTTTATGAGAATTGTATCGCCAAAGAGTGCCCAAGTTAATGTGAATTTGGATCATGGACAAATTTATTTGAAATTTTGGTTAAACTCAACAAAAGTATTCTCGACCATAGCCGGATGTGTTTTGGGCTAAAGATAAATATTAATGTAATTTTATCGACCAAGAGTTCTAAAAGTAGAATCGATTAAAGAGTTAATCCACCGAGTTATATTGATGAGGGTTGTATCGCCAAAGCGTGCTCAAGTTGTTATGAATTTGGGGCTTGGAATCATTTATCAAAGTTGGGTAGAGGTCACTAGATAAATGCAATAAAAATTGTTTAAATTAAAATTTACGAGTATTATTATTATTTTAAAAACGACAAGTGTTTTATTCCTTCTATTTTTGTTTTGTAGACGACTTTTATTTCTCATAACAAATGGCCGCACCAAACACCAACGCCACCACTCTCTCTAATGTTTCATGGCTCCGATCCTTTATGGATCGATGTAAACTTGAAAAGAATGAGTCAAATTTCTCCGATTTGGATGCCCAACTCAAATTAACCGCTCAAGGTGACGACAAGCTTTGTTACCTCATTGAGGCCTCTCCACCCGAACCTAATGCTAGGTCAAGTGCCGCCACTAGGGAAGCATATGAGGCTTACCACAAAGAGTCCGCCGCTATCAAAAATGTGTTGATTTTTTCTATGGAGGCGGATCTCCAAAGGAGAACCATTAAAATGAGCACCGCTTATGAAATTTATTCCAAACTTGTGACAATGTTCTCACAAACACCGAGGATCGTCCAATATGAGGCGGTCTCGGCATTCTTTGATCTCGATTTCAAGGAGGGCCAAAAGGTTAGCCCTCACGTGCTCAAATTGTTGGAGCTAGTCGAGACGTTGAAAATTCAAAAGGTTGAAATCCCCAAGGAGCTCATTGTTGATAGGATTCTTCACTCCTTGTCCAAAGTCAAAGCATATGTACAATTCCGGGTGAATTTCAATATGCAAGACAAGGACGTGTCTCTTGAAGAGTTGCACAAGTTACTTGTGCAAGCCGAAAGAGACATGGGGCTAAATGTTAACCCACCTAAGGATGTGCTTAATATAAGCACTAAGAGCAAGGGGAAGTTCAAGAAGAATGGGAAAAAGAGTAAGAGACAAGTTCCCATGAACACTAAGGCTAATACTTTTGAAGCTAGCACTTCCAAACCCAAGAAGGGTCCTCTTGATAAATGCCATTATTGTAATGGTGTTGGACATTGGAAGAGGAATTGTTCCTAGTATCTGGGTGACATCAAAGCTGGAAAGATCACTCCAGTAGGTAAATGACTATCCTTTCTTTTATGTTTCTAATTCAACTATTGTATTTTGATACAAAGTTGTGATAATGTATCCCCTTTTTATTGTAAAAAGGGCCACCTCCAAGCAAAGACAAGGGAAAAGAGAAGCACACTTAAGAAATCATGAAGGAGGTAGGAGTAGCTACCAATGAAGCTTGGCTTTTATTATTGTCTTTATTTGAATGTTATGAATTTTAGAACTATTTTGATTTCCGTGTTCGACTTGGAAATGTGTGATCCTTTTAAACAATGGTTGTATTTTGAATTTTCGTGACTTAGCTTGCAACCCAAGTCACCCCTTTTATCGTATTTGTTTGTTCTAAAAATTCGTCTTTATTTGCTTGCACATAGAAACATATGAAAATCTACTTAAAGTGATCCAATAGACAATTATAATGATAGGATTCAATATATGTCCACAAGCTTGAAGCTTGTGTATGATCAATTATAAAGAGATGTTGAGTTGATGAACTCTCCTAAAGGAATGTCAATTACCAAGTACACTCATCAAATCTAAAATCTATTAGTCAATCTATGAGATAGTCCTCCTTCTACTTCAAAATCATTATTTGTGTTTCATAAGCTATCTTTGAATATCTACTACATTTATTCTAAAGATAGAGTGGGAGAAAAATGAAGACACAAAGAATGACTTGAGATTTGTATACCTTGAGTAGATGAGATCTATGTAAGAGACGCAAATTTGTATACATTTCAAGTCATTGCAACTACGTGAGGAAACCAAAAGAAGATGTTCTTGAGGTAACTACGTGAGGAGGCCAAAAGAAAGTACTTAAGGAACATGACTAAAGAAAAGTCTCAACAAGAGATTTTGCTAGTTTATGACCTAGATATAAATAGAGTTTCAACATTTATATACATTTCAAGTCATTGCAACTACGTGAGGAAACCAAAAGAAGATGTTCTTGAGGTAACTACGTGAGGAGACCAAAACAAAGTACTTAAGGAACATGACTAAAGAAAAGTCTCAACAAGAGATCATGCTAGTTTATGACCTAGATATAAATAGATTTTCAATATTGATATTTACTTAAAAGCCTAAATGAAACAAAGTTGCACCCTTGAATATAAATGAGATGTATGATTAAAATTTGCAAAGAAAGATATGCCGATGTCTACAAGAGCTAAGTTAATTGTTAACCACGCTAGTGTCGTTACTTGACCTCATTATGAAAATGAAATGGTTAAACTTCCTTCCGAAAAGGGTATTTTAAGAAGGACGTGTATTAAATGAGATTTTACATTTAAGTAATGACATTGCTACGCATCATTATAAATGAATGAGTTAGAGATTAAAATCTCTTTCCATAAGTTTAAGATTGAAACCTTTTCAAAATAGGTATTTTGAAAAAGATATTGTTTTATCTTAATAACTTGGCAAAGCAAAATTGATTTCAATTCTTGAAATGTTTCGATTGAGTAGTCAAATACGAAACATGTGGAATTAAGTGGGAGTTTGAAATTATCATGTGAAGACATGAAATTTAGTGGGAGCAATCATCTTGTAAAATTTATAACTCATTACTCATTGAGAATGACGAGCTAGTACTGTCTTTCACAAAGAAGTATTTGAGTTTTCAATTCTGGATGAAAATGGACTAAGATTAATCCAATCACAGCATGGGATGTTGGATAGGCATTGAGATATGCACATCAAATCAACAAGAAACGTAGGTTATTCATATCGATGAAAATGGAATTACCATAAGCAGTCACTGTCATTCATTGAACCTAAGAATGGTTGATTACATGATTAAAAATTACTAATGTTTCCGCCATTAGAATAATCATGCACATGTCCAATAATGAATCATATGCTTAAGAGCATGATGAGTCATTGGTAAGCCATATAAGAATCGTCATGAATTCTCGAGGAGAACTAATGAGCTATTCTAGTGTTTGATAGAACACTCTGTTATGTGACAAGAAGTTGCACATATTGATGTTTCGAAAACACATAAGGATTTTTGAAAATCCTAAGCTTATTAAGCTAAAAAGAGAAATAAGAAGTTTGAAAAGATACTTGGTTATAGTAAGAAGTTACTCAAAACTAGTATTTTCAAATTTGCTAGGACTTATGAGAAGTGCTAGGCTAATCATCTTGACAATTGTTGCAAGATCCTACAAAACATATACCTGGTACATTATGGTTTGGAAGAACACTTGACTAGTGCAAGTTATGTCGTCCACCATAATTCGTTTGTTATGTGATAAACAACAAAAACGTTCTCTCATAATAAAGAACCTAAACCTAGTTTGGGAAACTAGATATGTACTTGGTAAGATTCATGCTGTGTAAGACAAACATGAAAATAAAGGAAAATGTAATTCAAGAGTTTGAACACATGGACACATGGTGTGTTAAACTCATGTTGCAAATAACTAGTGTTTACACACTTACAATATACATCACAAGGTGGTAATATGGTATTGACTACCCGAATGTGATGTCCACATTTGTCGTTTGAGTTATTATTAACTCACCTCATACTTTGTTATATCCAAACGGGTTGTAGAGACAATTGAACCCCGTTAAAGTGAACACGGATTAACATTGTATTCGCCCATAGTCACTTACATGAGGTGACGTCTCGAAGTGACTAGAGTGTGATGCGATTGATGGCAAGTTCAAGTGCCATGAAGTCATATGAGATGACTAGTCGATCACGTAGGCAGACTGTTAGGAACACTTTGTCGGGCTAATGACCGCTTATAGAGTTCTGGCAAATTTATATAGCCTGGTCGTGGCGAGAGCTACTATAGTATTCTAATGAGTCAATTCTTTGACTAAAGACTGTTCACCTAAGGTGGCACAGTTTCAGATTAACTTTGATTTATGTTACTATGACCTTCGTAAATGGGGTCAAATGGGCATATTTTGGGTTATGATGGATGTGTCTAGTCGAAGAGAATAGTGCGACAGAAATTGTCCACCCCTTATCAGGGTTAAAACAATATCTCAGGGCCACTCGAGGAGTAATGAACTGGAAATGCACGGCCACGCTCGGAAGGTATCTATGGTAGATAATTCCGGTCAATCAGTTATTCTCCAGATCGAGGAAACCACTCTCGATATGATCACTTGCAAGTACGACCCAAAAGACACCTTTGATTGAGTGGGAGATAGTAATAGGACAAGAGAATTGGTGACACACACTTATCGAGGACAAGTGGGAGATTGTTGGAATAAGTGTCCTCCGACAATAATGCGATCACAACTGTCGATCATAATGATCACATGTTTAAATCTCATTTTTAAGAATACATGTGGGATGTAATATTTTACAGTCAACTGGTCCACACATATCGGTAATGATTGGCTGACTAGAGTTTGACATTACTGTCGTGCGACGGTGGTGATCAGTTGATCCCCTTAGGTCATACCTATAGGGAAATACTCTTAATTGATTATTTAATTAATCGTATGCCGATACGAGTTAATTTAATTGCTTAAAATTGACGGATAATTTTGAGTAAGATTAACGTGTCTTATTATAATTCGATTAAATTAGATACGGTCTAAGTAATCGAATTGTTTTATTACTTAGATAAAATTATTGTTCACGAAACAATTGAAATTGAAATTGAATGAATAATTTATTATAAATACAAGACGTTGTAATTTATAATTTGATAAACCGTTTTGGTACAAGTAATTACGAATTACTAGTCGATTTTGTATATGACATATTTTATGAGTATGTTGATTTTTAATATGTTAAAAATACATTACAATTTCACATGTCAAGTAACATGTCACATATGTCACAATTGACAAATGACAAAATAAAATGGACCTTCCATTTTATGTTAAGTGTACCGAAAATGGGGAGGGTTAGGGTTTAAAATTGTCTTAATTATTTTTAAATAAGAAAACACAATGATTACCCAAACATATAGCCATGCATACCTAGTTTGTCTTGGGTAGAAAAACAAGTTCATGCATTGGCCACCTTTCCTCCCTCCCCACCGGTTTTCTAGAGGAGAAAAGCCAAGGGTTTTTATTTCAATTTATTCACTACTTCACTTAATAATTTTCTAGTGTTAGAAAATTTAATTCTCTCTACAATTTGTGAAAAACTTAGAGAAAGAAAAACCTCATAAATTGCTCCTCTCTTGGCCGAACTACAAGAGAACAAAATTATATTTTGTGTCTAAATTTAAGCTTGTTTTAATTGATACTAGTCCAATATTAATTAAAATATTAAGGGTATTCCTTGGGTATAAGCTTTTGGGAGAGGTTCTATTTTGAACCTTTGTTCATCCATTGTTGGAAAGCTCAAGAACTAACAAGAAGGAGATCTTGTTGGGCCCAAAATCCGAAACACAAATGTAAGAAGTGACGATTTCTTCTCTACCTTGTTTTATGTTTGCATGCATAAGATCTTGTATTTATTTTATGACCAAATAAATTAATTAATATATGAATATGTAAACTATTGAGATTAATGAATCCTAACAATGTATGCCAGGACAAGATGAAAAATCATATGCACCTTTTGTATGAGTGTGCATTTAGCAGCCGTTGCTAGGAACTACTGATTGATTGGCATGACATTCCTATACCCAGAACAGGAGTGATAGACTGGTGGATACAATGGGGATGTCCTTCCCTGATGAAGAAGCAGATTGTTTATGCTGCGGTTGTTGCTTTATGGTATCATATTTGGAATGGTAGGAATGTTTGCAGGGTTGATGCACAGATACCATGTCCTAGATGGATTTTTAAGAAGGTGAAATGTGATATACATGCAAGATGCAGAGAGAGGGCCTGGACGTTAAAGATTCAAAAACTTCCCTAGGAACAGGCCTATGACCAGTGATGATTGTTGAGTGCTAAATGCATTTGTATTTTTTGATTGGTGATAGTGCTTTGTATTGAAACATTTTGATTATTATTAATATATTTTGACAGTTCACAAAAAAAAAACCGGGTTTGAAAATTATCATGACGACGGCCTAGAAAGACGTGTTTTTGAAATGCAACGGTCGGCTAAAGACAGAGGTTTAGAATGGCTATTATAACGGCGCAAAAGGGTGTTTTTAAAGTTTGAAATGACACGGAAGGACATATGATCATGTAACACATAAGCCCTCGCAGTTTCATTATATTATGCATAATGCTGACACGGGTTTTGGCTTAAAAGGGTGGGTTACACACCAAGCGATCAAACCCCGATTTTCGAGAGGGACACCAATCCTAACAAAATTTGTATGGAGGGTGCTCTAGCCTCGTGCTTGAAGGTGATGAAAGCTCTTTGATGAAACAGAAATGTGTAACGTCAACGGTATGCTTGACTCAATCGGGATTCGAAACGCGAGGATGAGAAAACTCACGCCGACGAGACGAGCCAATTGGTCAAAAAAGGTGAGTGTGTGGGCACAGACAAGGAACCCGACTTTGACCGTAATATCAATTAATGCATTTCAACCAATACCTCATTTGAGTCTTACCATCTAGGGATCACAAAGACACAAGTGTCCTAATTTTCCCCAGCGGAGTCGCTAATCTATAGACATGGCCCACCTGCGACACCCAGTCGATTTGTGGGACGCGGCAGCGGTCTTTTGAAAGCCACGCTCGGCGGCGTAAGAAAATGCTTTAGACCGGATCATTTTAGATCGGTCGGTTTCGTCTCGGCAAGGGTCTCGAAACGATGCAAGAGATGCTCGGAGTCGCCATCAAGCATTTGTGGGATGCTTGGAACCCGTTCAAATCCACTTTATACCTAGGTCAACCAAGGCAAAAAGCAGTGTTTGACATAGGTACTAAAGATAAGAGGTCGTGCCTCTTTAGCATCCTATCTCTAGAATGACTCTCGTACGCCCTAGATAAGGTCTTCCACTATCCAAAGTTTGTGAGTAAGAGGTGAAGGTACGTATTGGGAAGCCCTTTAATAAGACACCCAATCCCGCCCGCGGTAGAGGCCTCTACTGATCGATCTTGGTTGGTTAAATGCAAAAGTTGATAAAACGGCTAAATGCATGAATGCGCATCCACGAGTTTGAACCTAACATGTGAGCTTTCTATGTCGGTTTTTTAATCCAAGTATCAAGTATTTAATGTCGAGTTGGATTTAAAGTTAATTTGCATGCAAGATGGAAATTAAACATCCATTTACCGGATTAGGTTTATGGTGCATAACGTGATCCATTTGTCTTAGTAAGGCGTTTTGCAAATACAATGTAAAATGGGCAGATTCGTCATCTGATGCATCCTATATTCGTGTTAACTGAAGTCAGGATCGTCCTAGACAAGTGGCGGAAGGAAAGAGGGTCTTCATCAGGAAGCCTATATAGGCGCGAGCCATTGGGCGATGCAAACAGGCCTGTCCTGATTTGAAAATTGGAAAATGAGTGGCCTGTTTAGGCGCAGGTCAACTGATGATTGGAAGGACGTCTTCTGACCATTAAAAGGGTTTGTAAAATGGTTTGAAAAGAGGGTGTTTGAACCCGTCTTGATTTGAAAAGGTCGTTTAGACCGCTTTTGTGTTGATGTGAAGAACGAGACTTGAATAATCGTCATTGTATTGACAATATTCGATATCGGGTTCGGTTTTGCAAGTTTGACATGAATAGTTTCGAAAATGATTATGAACTAATTGTTTTAGGTTCATTTGTTTGTAATTAGTCAATGTTTATCATCGTAGTCGGGTTAAAATCCGACATGCTATGTAGAACCAAGGATGATTTTGTATTTATGACTAATGCATTTGTTTTGAAAATGTAAAGAAATGAAATAAAAGGTTTTAAATTACCTTTTAAAATGTATTTAGCCAAATATTATCCTCGAAACACGGATTAAACCGTCATGGTGTTGGGAACCAAGGGTGAAAAATATTTTATGGTTAAAAGTTTATCATAAAAATGATTTGAAATATTTGAAATGGTAAAACCGATTACAAATAAGAAATGCAATAAAGAGGAAGATGAAACCAAACACGGCAGGATTAAGGCCTGAGAGGGGCTTTAGGCGCGAGCCCTGCTGCTATAAAACCAGCCCCTGTCTCCGGCCAAAATCCGGTTTTGGTTCATTTATCCCATATGTGAATCATGTTATGCATCTTTTAGCATGTTATAGTCGTAAACCAAATGAAAACATGATAGAAGAGGATTTTTACACCCTCATACTTACATGCTAGGCTTGAGACGAGAACTCGACGAAAGTGTATCAACTTGTTTGGTCGGAAAACTCGGTTCGAAAACCGTTTTAGCAATGTAAAAGAGTGTTTTAAGTTTAGTGATGGTGTAGTTGGTCGAGATGGTCGGTCAAGTGATTTAATGCACGATGACGGTACCAAGCAATGTGTAAGGCTTGTGTTTTTGATTGGTAGGTCGAAAACACGTGTCGGTTTGTGACTTGAGAAGTCGAGTCTAGAATTTTAAGGAAGAAATGAGGGGGCGGACACTCGCGTAAGGTGTTATGGTGTGTGAAGGTGGGTATTTATAGAGAAATGGGTGGTTTTGTGCATTTTGAGCGACGTGGCCGCATGGACTGCTCGAAGAGGCGCGAGCCATTTTGCGGGTCTTCGAGGTGTCTTGTCACTATCACGCAATTGAAATCATGATTTTTTCTATCCTATGTTTTGGATGACATGATTTGTACTTGACCATGAAGCATTTGCAAAAACCATGTGTGTCAACGCTTGTTTTACGCGATAAATATGTTTAGCTACGTATTTGCAAAAATTATAAAAGTTAGATATTTTTAATGTACTCCTAAAGACCTATGTCATTATAATATTTTATTTGGTGGATTGCCTTTGAGTGTAAGGAGTACCATACTACCGGAGGACACAGGAATTTTTCTGGTGATATTGTCTCTGAATTCTAGAGGATGGGGGAACAAAAAACGTAACAAAAAATATAAATAATTAAACTTTAATTCAAAGAACCACCATAATCCAAATACAACTTATAATGCCAGATAAAAATTAAAGACTTAATTATTAGAATCTGATGAAGTATTATGATACTCTTCATGAATTTCGGTATAGATCAAGTCGTAGATCGACCTTCATCATCAACGGGTAGCGCAGGTGGAATGGCCTCTTTCTCCGATGACATAGGCACGGTGGCCAAAATGTTATGCCTCCTGTAATGTCTCAGCAGATGATGATCAAGATGGGTCGCAACCCATAGATAAGGGCCCTTTTGTCTAGTATCCGAATAGAAGTTCTCTTTCCCCGCATCTTCCCCCACAAATCTAGCCCCTAATTTTCTTGCCTAATGAAAACTATCATGGTAGTTGGCTTCGTCAAACTCGATAAAACCGAAGCATACAAAACCTTGCTTGTTTATAGACACATGGTACACTTTTTTAACCGCAGTGAAACCACAGTCATGAGGCATTTGCGTCAACCACCCAAAATCAGGGTTTAAACCCTTTTCATTCGCATCATAATGAACCGGGAGATTATGAAGAATGCAAGTAAACGGCTGTGCGTAACGAGAACGTGATTGTAGCTCCGACACATCAGCCATATTTTATTTAGAGAGAAATTAAAGAGTAAGTGTTTGATAATTTGGATTTTGACCTAAAACATTATGAAGACATATTTATAGAATTATTTTGGTCAAATTGAAAATTATTGGTCAAATTGAATATTTATTAAAGTTCTGATAATGTTTTACATGTAGTGGTCAAACAGAGAAATCTAATCAAATAGTGACAACGATTGAATTAAAAAACCGTTCTTTCATAATAGAAAATGATAACGGTTACAAGAAACCCGTAGCTATAACATAACAACGGGTACCACAAACCGTTGCAGGTGTTAATTTAGTAACGGTTTTCGAAAAGCCGTTTTCTTAAACTGGTAACAGTTGTCTAACAATCGTTGATAAGAGTGATTCTATAACGAGTTTTTAGAAACCGTTAAACGTTTTTGATAACGGTTCTTTAAGCGACCGTTGTCACATTATAATAACAATGGTTTTCGAGGAAAACCGTTATTCTTATTAGCGCAGTCTAGGTTTCCGCCAATATTTCGAAAACGGCAATCTAAGTGTCGTTATTATATGCATTAAAGCGTTGTGATACGCTCGTTATTGATGGCCAGATTTAGCGTAGTGTTGTGTCTAATAAAATGAACCTGACATGAGTACAATAGGATGTCGGTTTTGGGTGAGTAGGATCCCTCATTTCAAAACTAGATCCTATTGTTTCGGTTGGTCACTACGTGGGTGGTTCCGAGTGGGGAAACGTTAAGTAAAATGTGCATGATTATACTTGTGTTATAATTTTGTTGAACATCTTGCATGATATAGAGGTTGTGTGGGGAATGATAACATATGATAGTTGAAATGGTTGAATTATATTGACATGTTTACTTGAGTGAGGTATATGTGATGTGAATAGAAGATTGTTTCATATGAAACGTATTCATATGTATGAGTGTTGCGTGCTTGAGTATGATGAGTTTTGAAGCCATAATTGGCATAGTTGATAGGATTCTTGCATGATATAATTGTCCATATGGCATGTGATAACATGTAGAAGTTGGATGAAAGTAATGATACGTATGACATGTTTTGAGAATGATTGTTACATGTTGGTGTGTGAGGGGCGTTAGCCTCGTCCTTTGGCATGTTATTTCCGCATATATGTTTGAATTTCACTAGCACTATGGTAGGGTGTGATTAGTAATGCTTTTCAGTAGAGTAGTCATTAGAATAAGAGTAGAATTTCTTAGTCGAAAATTGCAAACCATAGAGGGGCACCCAATCGAGTGCGAGCTAGTACTCGACTGAGTACCAGTCACTCGACCAAGTGAACAATACCACTCGACCGAGTGGACCAATTTCTAGAAACTTGAAAATTTCTGGAAGTGAGTCACTCGACCGAGTGGAGAGGGCACTTGACCGTGTGGACAGGCACTCGACCGTGTGGACTCAAGACTCGACCGAGTGCCAATTTCTGGGCTGTAAATTTCGCATAAATTGTGTTAGTACCTTATTTTATTTTACCTCTATGTTCTTTCGTCATTTAAAATTATTTTTAAAATTCCGTTGTTGATACTTGTTGTTCGGATTCAAGTTTTCTGCTTCATTTATTCCTTAACTTGGCTAATTTCATCATATGAGTGATGTCTTCTTTTCTCTTATTTCTTTTCCAATTTGGATTTTGTTTTAATCTACGCTAATTGCTTCAAATTTTGTCAATTAATTGCACGTTTTGTTTGATTCATGATATTAATCATCTTTTTATACCATTTATGATGTCAAGTGTTAAATTTTATATTGAATTTTTGCCCAAAATGTTTTTTATGAATCCGAACATATGTATTATGGAGTCAATAATTGATTTGGCGTTTGTGACATGGATGAATGTTTAACAAGGACTAAAGTTTGGTTGTTTTTGCTAAATCTTGGCATATGTTTGAAAAATTGGTCTTGAAAATTTTGTTACGAAAATTTTGAAACCTTAATGTTCACGCGTAAGTTTTGATTTTTCGTGTTTGAAGACTTAGTTTAGTTGACTAATGAGGCTCAAGAATCTTCCCACGCTTAAGTTTTGATTTTTCTTTGTTGGTAACGGTATGTACTACTTTGAATCAAAATTTCATCTTAAGATGTGGCCCAAAATCATTAAAATTTTCATTTTAAAATGAATGATTTTGATCTTTGCACTTAAAACATGATCCAATTGTTTCTTGTTACTTAGTTATTATTGATGTTGCATTGTGTCACATTAAACTAGCAGTTTTGGCTTACAAACTACCTCAAGTTTTGGACATGTAAGTTAGTTATACCGACAAATTCGATCTCTGTAGTCCAATTTCTTTGTCGAATTATGTCATAAGAAAATTTAAATGTTGTTTGATGTTGTTAGGCATGGTCCCAAAATTTGAAAGTTTTGTTTTTAAAGGCTTCTTGAATTAATTGAGTAATAATACTTCAATTTCTATTATTAATGCTATGTGTTGTCTTAAGTTGGGAATTCCGCCTTAAAATCTTGACCAAATTTTTGATTCCTTCTTTTATCTTAAACTTGGCTTAACAGTGTTTTAATGCAATAATCCTTATGAGTATCATTGTAATAACATGGTCTAAATCGAAATTTCCGTTTTAAAAGTAGACCAAATTCTTTTTGAGATTTCATGGGTATATCACTAAATTTTGATTTTTACGTTTGAAACATAGCTTAATTGTCTCCTAGTGCCCCAACCTTTGTTAATGGTGATATGTGTCGAAAATTATAGTGTTGATGCTCAAATTTTGATTTTATGTGCTTAACACTTGGTTTTATGGTGCCGCACGATTACAATTTTGGTTAATAATGCGATGAATTGTCATAAATTGGAAAATTTTGTCTTAGGTTATCCTCAAAGATTTTTTATATATACCCCCCACATTCATGCCAAAGTATTGATTTCATGTTCGTCATAGGTTTAATCGTGTCAATTGCCTTGCTGTTCAATAATTTGTTGTGTATTGCCTCGAATTAGGATCATTAATTGTGTGATTTCACTTCAGTTCATCTTTCTATGTGTGTCTTGAAGGTCATGAATATGAGACATGTGTTTTAGTAGGGGTGATATGATCTTAGTCTTTTGATGTGGATGTGAACCGTGTAAGTAGGCAGGTGTATGAATTATTTTTAGAAATTAGGAATAGGAGAAAGTGACTTTAGTTGTGTAAGGTGTCATGAATTGGGTACGATGAGTATATGAAGTAATTTGTGGATAATGAGTGATGTGTAATATAGCTTGAACATTTTTTAAGTGTTTGAACCTATGGATAGTGACTGAGGTTTGAATTGCATGTTGAGGGATGTTGTTATTGAGCATGACTAGGAAACTTTGGTTGATAGATAATTGAGATGTATGATGGTAGATTTAGCATTACGAAGTTTCGTTTTCGCGGTCATGACAGTAAGAGTGGGGCCTGTAATGCTTGAGGATTCAATCATATTGTTGAGGTAGTTGATCAATCGTGTTATAGAGTGTAACCGTTTAATTTGAGTGGGTATGTATATGTGTGAAAGTGGGTGTGAGGGAGTCCGACCCTAGGAGTAGTAGCGTAGATGTTGATGTAAAGTTGCCTCCCAATCGTCAAGTAAAGAGTTCGTGGTATACATCGTGATCTTGTTGTAGTGTCCATTTGTGGAGTTATGTTTTTATTATTCCTTGAGAATGTTGAGTGGTTAGGCCGTGTCCATGAAATGGTGCGTTGTGTCGGTAATATGTCTCGGATATTTCATCTTGATTGTGTAAAACTGATGGCTATAAGGCCAAGAGTTTGTGTTTAAATTGGTTATTTGATGGTCTATTAGTCACCATCAGAGTCTATTAGAATTTGTGTAATGAAATGGTGAAGTTTAGAACCGAGTTGAGAATGAAATCATTCTGCCCAGGTGACACTCGACCGAGTGCACCATGCACTGGACCGAGTGGTCGCCTACTCGACCGAGAGGCCTCCTACACTCGACCGAGTGACCTGCTTTGACCCTTGTTTTATTGATATTTGACCAAATTTTGAGCGTGTACCCTTATTTCGCGGTTTATATTAGTTGACTTGTGATTGGATGAGCATGTTGACCTTAGACGGGTCATATTTTGTGAATTATTTACGTTTGCTTATATAGTCTAGAATTTTATGTAATACCTCGTAGTTTCTAAGGCGTTCACTCGACCGAGTAGACCAAGTGGACTGAGTATAACCTATATTAGACTTAGTCGAGTTGTGATAATGCCCGTCTGTAGAAGGTTCGTATTAGAACTGTCATAACTTGATATCTAGACATGATAATGATGTGATTCAAATTGGAGGTGATAGCTTGTTCTCTTACGATTCTAACGGTAGGTCACACGCCTAAAATGACCAAGAAACGAGTGAGATATGACTGTTCTACGAAAACTGGTCATTGCTGAGAACTGCGTCGCACTCGACCGAGTGAGGTTCACTCGACCGAATGGACCGGCACTCGACCGAGTGAGTGACACTCGACTGAGTGAGTGAAACTCGACTGAGTGGACTTGCCACTCGACCGAGTGGCGCTGACTCGGAACACGGGATAAGGAATTCTTATCCCCTTATCCTCATTCATTCTATCTTCTTCCTTCTCACTCTAAAAGCTCTCCCTTCGCTCTAAAACCTCCATAAACACTCTTACATGGGATTCAAGCTTACTTTCATGGATTGTTCATCCTTTTCCTTCCTTCCCCAACATTTGTAAGTTAAGATCTACCTTCTTTAATTAGTTTAAACCCTAACTTTTGGGGGTTTTGTGTTGGGTAATTAATTAGTAATTAGTATATGTAATATGGGTAATTAGTGGGTAGTAATAAGGGGTTTTGTAGTTTATAATAGTGTAGAATGTATTTATGATAGTATTACATGATTTGTAAAGGATTAAGACGGTGTTGTGAGACAGAATCATGTGGGATTCGAGTTGCTTGTGAAGAATGCTAAAAGGTAGGTTTATCCTTCTCGGTTCCAATATTTTTGTGTGCATATTTGTGTGTCTTGTATCATCATTTTTATGTATGAGTCGATTGGGATAACATGTTGGTATTTGAGGAAGTTTTATCCATGATATGTTGGGATTGAGTTTATGATGAGTCATATAATGGGTGTTGTGTTGCATTTTCCATGAATGGCCATTGTTGTGTTGTGTTGGAGATCATTGGTGGTGTTAATTGGTTATTGAAGAGACGTAAGACGGTTGGGAGACCGTCTTACGCTTGCGTCGCCTCTTGAAGCTTCCCACTCCAAGAGGGATGTGCACATTAATAGCTTGAGTTACGGAAGGACTCGTGTGGTTGAGACACGACGTCTGGCAGGGGATCCGGTTGGCTTCCGGAGCCGGTACGTCTGGGCGTGTCCCGGTACCTATTTGTGGTTGTTGGTATGTCTGGGCGTGTCCCGGTACCAGTGTGGTTGTCGGTATGTCTGGGCATGTCCCGGTACCGTGGTGGTTGTCGGTACGTCTGGGCGTGTCCCGATACCGGAGTGGTTGTTGTTTGATAGTGTCTCATTCATGTTACAGTCATGTTGCATACTCACACACTTTGAGTTAAAACACACTGTATTCATTTATTAAAACTGACGTTTGTGTGTCTGTATAATTGTCACCTATTTTCGGGGTGGCCTGTGTCGATCCATATGATATTTCCGATCATATGGGGAGCAGGTTGAGTACAGGTTTTGCTTGTTGACGTGATCGGGATTTGGGCCGCGCCTTGAACTTGGATTCGAGTAGCATAGCATAGATGACATAGATGGTAGTCGACTTATAATTTGTATAGTTCACTTTATTAATTTGTTTACATTTATGTAATCACTAAACTTGTTATTTATTTAATGAATTTTCTTAATTGTAATTCTGATTTCCACTGCCTCGGGAAACCGAGATGGTAACATCTCCCAATTACCTTGCCCGGGTAAGAAGGGGGTGTTACAAAGTGGTATCAGAGCGACGATGTTGGAACCTAAACTAATGAACCAAAATGAACCTAGGTGTGTCTAAGAAAATGAACCCGACTTGAGTTCAATAGGAGGTCGGTTTTGGGTGAGTAGGATCCCTCATCTCAAAACTAGATCCTATTGTTTCGGTTGGTCACTACGCGGGTGGTTACGAGTCGGGAAACATGACGTGATATGTTGAATGATTATATGTGTGTTACGATTTTGTTGAGTTTCTTGCATGATATAGAGATTTGTGTGGTAAATGATAATATGTGAAAGATCAATAAGTAGGCTAATGTGTATAGCATGTTTTAGAAGCAATTGGTGTGTGTTGGTATAAGGGACTTTAGTCCCGTATCTTGGAATGTAGATAAATCATATGCGTGTTTAAACTTGTTAGTGCTATCGTTAAGGCATGAATGTTGATGATTGTTAGTAGAGTAGTTATGAGTATGGAGGTAATGTGTGAAGACGGTGAGTATGATGCCGTAACAGATAACTCGGGATGGGTCACCGAGGGTCGGTGGACTCCCGAACCTTTCTTTCTAATGCAGGGAATATCATAGTTCAATTTAATCGAGAATTAAAAGCCGTAAAGGATCACTCGAGTGAGTACGAGTGATGTGAATCATAATTGCGCATATTTAGTCCCCTAATTGAGCCTATTTTGCATACTATTATAACATTCCATGGCCATTTTATCCGTCAAAACCTTCCTATTTGCTTTTTTAGTGCATTTCATATGTTTTGTAGAAAAGGAGATAAATGAGGCGGAAATTCCCATCTCTCGTGCTTATTTGGAAGGTTATTGATGATATTGGATGGACTAGTATGAAGTGGAGGCAAGAACGAGAGCCAACAACACAAGAATAAGGGGTATGCAAGAGGAGGAAAAGCAAGGAAGCCATTACATGAAGAAATTGCACGGAACCCAAACCAAGAGTTGCTCCTTTGTCTCTGAAAGTATTCTAGATGAAACGGCGTCGAAAAATCAAGTGATCTAGGCTTTTGAATCACTCCAATAGGAGTCTGGATGAGAAAATGACGTCCGTTTTACAATCTGAGCTCAAACAAAGAAGTTGTCCGCCAATCCGCTGGTCCCGAGACCCAATCCGCTCGTCTGCTACAGGACGCTCGTCCCCCCCCCCCCTCCAGGACGCTCGTCTTGAAGCCTTTTGATCCGAGCGTCCTGTGCTTGATCCGCTCGTCTCCCCCTGCTACAGAACGAGCGTCCCGACCCCTTGGCCGCTCGGATTCCTTTCCAGTGCAACCGGCTTCTTCTTTCTCCATTCAAGATGCGCATATTTTTGAAAGACTAGCTAAAAGGAGACCCGCATCTTTTCTTGAGAGGAGCGATTCCTCAAGGACTTAATCGTCATTTAAGCCCTTAGTAACCCTAATTTGTGCACCTAATCTCCACTATAAATACCCCATTTGTAATAATCAAAGAAAAAGCTTCCATATTAGAAATTCCTCTTAGATTAGATTAGGAGTAGATTAGAATAGATTACTCTTTAATATTTCCACAAATTACATATTAATCTTTCCTTAATTATTGTTCAAGATTATTATTCAAGTTCATTATTGGGTAATTGAAGATTATTGGGTTATTATTGAAGAATTGACAACTCTTCATCAATCAATCAAGTTTCTTCTATTATTCTTTGCTTTATTATTTGGATCATCTTAAGTTGGTATAATTCTTTTACCCTTTACTCTTTATTATTTATTTCCTCATTCTCGTATCATGTTTACACTTGTTGTGATGATTGACACCATTAATGACATGTTTACCATGATAATAAGTGAGGAGTCTCTTAACTAGGATTAGTGGGTAATTAGGGGAAACCAACATGGGATTAATCATGCTTAATCTAATATGTTTTCATAATAAAATTGCTTGCTTGTTGTGATGTCAACCTATGCACATGTTATGTTTGATGAAATGCTAAGCCTATGAATCCTTGCATTTCACCCATCTCTTATTTACTCAACAAGACTTGTAAGATATAAACCAACTCGAGTCTTGTTAGACCATGCATAGAAGTTGAATAGGAGGAAAGTAAGTCGACTTGTAGGTGTTGTACAATCTAATCGATTCGGCTCCGGGACCCAACTCTTCCTATGAACCGTAAGACATAAACCAACTCGGTTCCTTTACAACATTAATTGCTTGCAACTTTGTAAACATGTTTGTATGATCAACACCATGAATCCCCTATGACCCCATGACATCCTAGTGCTTTTAGTCATTTGTTTACATTTCTTAGTTCATTGTTTGCTTTACTTTGTTACTTTCATTAGTTTAGAATACCGTCCCATGGATCGACCTCGACTTAAACACTAACTAGTTGTTTGTTGAGTATTATAAATGTGTTTGATTAAGAGCCCCAACGACACTCTCATCAACGAGGGCACACCCGACCGAGTAGGGCAGTACTCGACCGAGTGGGCTGGTCACTCGACCGAGTGTGCAAGTTCCAGAAACTGGAAAACTTCTAGAAAATTTGCCACTCAACCGAGTAACCCGTCACTCGACCGCGTAGAGCAGCACTCGACCGAGTGCCCTCAGTACTCGACCGAGTGGGTCTGATGAGCTGAGAAACTCGTGAAAATTTTTTCTTTTCTCCATCTTATCTTCTTCATTTCGGCCTCAAACCTCGTAACTTCGACATCGGTTTATCTTAAAATAATTACTTTTCTTCATCCGTCTTCTCAACTTTGACCGCGTAAGAGTGTTGACCTTCTTCATCTTTTTTTCCAAACTTGATTTGGGTAGATCTACACATATTTGTTCAAGTTTTATCAAGACTCTTTTTTTTTACGTTGAAATATTGTCCACCTTGGATGAGCTTAAAAACTTGTATTCTTGAGTCAATAGTTGGATTTTTGTGTTCGTTGTTGGGTCTAATTGGATAATAAAGGCTTTATATTTATTAATAATGTTAAAGTTTATCTTGTATGTGAAAATTTCATTTCAAATGTTTATCTAATCTTCAAGATTTTGATCTTTCATAAGTGAAACTTAATTTAATCGTTTACAAGACTACTATCTTCACTAGTAATGTGCTACATCTTCTTAAAAATGAAGATTTCATCATCGATTTGGCCCAAAAAAATTTTGAACAAAGTGAGAATATGAACAATTTTTGATTCCATCTTAAACATGGTTTAATTGTATTGTGAGACTATAATTTTATTGGGGGGATTATCATAAAAGGATTTGAATTTTTCCGCCCTAAAGGGTTGACAAACTTTCCGAAAAGGTTGTGACAAGTATACGTAAGCTTTGACTATAACATATTGTGAAGTAATGAGAGATTTATCCGTCTTAAATTTTTCGAAAATGAGTGGTATACCTACCCGGATTTTGACTTTTACCAAGTTAGGTTCTTGTCTTAATTGATTCGTAATACTGTGAACTTTGCTTATAGCGACATGTGCCATCTTAAATCTGTTGGAGTATGTGTCCTCGACAATAATGCGATCACATGTTTAAATCTCATATTAAGAATGCTAAGGGAAAGTAATATTTTATTGTCAACTGTTCCACATTAATCGGTAATGATTGGATGAATAGAGTTTGACATTACTGTCGTATGACGATGGTGATCAGCTGATCCCTTAAGGTCATACCTCTAGGATAACACTCTTAATTGATTAATTAATTAATTGTATGTTGATACAAGTTAATTAATTCCTTAAAATTGAACAAATGATTTTGTGATTGAGAATACATATCTTATTGTAATTTGATTAAATAAGATTCGTACTAAGTAATTAAATTGTTTTATTACTTAGGTTTTATTATTGTTTATGAAACAATTATAACAAGAATGAATGGTTTATTATAAATACAAGTTGTTGTGATTTATAATTCTATGACCCATTTTAAGTACTTGTAATCATGAATTACTAGTTAATTTTTGTATGTGACTTATTTTGTTAATATAATGATTTTTAATAAGTTAAAAATGCATTATTTAATAACATGTCTAGTAACATGTCCAATATGTCACACTACACAAATTGAACAATTGACATACTTAAAATGGACCTTTATTAACATTAGGATGCTGTGTAAATAGGGTGGATAGGGAGTTGGTTGTGTTTTTGTTCATTTAATTAGAAGAAACACAATGATGCCCTACTTGTCATAGGCTTGCATGCCTAAATCTTGAGAAGAACAAACTTGAGCCTTGATAGGGCATTCCTACCCATGCCACCCGGCCACCCATATGAAAAGGAAGAGTTTTCTCTTCTTTTTCCTATTCATTCATTCTAACTAATAATTATATAGATAATTTTTATACATATTCTCTCTAGATCTTATGAAGAACTAATATGAAAGAAAATCTCAAAATCACTAATATTATTCCTCTATTACTAGAAGTAGTAAACTATAATATTAGTTGTTAATTTAAGGGCACTTTTACTAATTTCTAGTAACAAATTAGTACTTGTATTAAGAGGGTTATCTTGGTACAAATCCTTGAGGAGTAGATTCCAATATTGAATCTAAGTTCATCCTTGGAGCACTAGAATTTTCTTAAGAAGTCTAATTTGAAAAGTGTCCAATTAGTATAACTATTCGGCATTTTATGTAAGTTGATCGATTTCTTCTTACTTTATGTTATTTTGTTATGCATGCATAAGATCTAGTTAGTTTATGACTAAAATAAATTTATATAGTTATTAAAAATTTCTAATAAGAGATTAATGAATCTTACAATTGGTATCAGAGCAATGGTTGTTGCATGCATAATCGGTGATTGTTTTTCCGAGTTAATATGTTAACATACTGGTCCTAAATTCTGGTCCTAAATTGATAAAACTAGAAATTTGTGATTTATGAGGATAAATGCCACAAATTTTTTGCATGAATAACATTCTGGTCCTAAATTGATTTTAGGTCATTTTGATGATTTATGGTATTTTCTCTTTAATATGATTTTTGGTATTTTTATTACATTTTATTGAATAAAATGACACCTAAAATACTAAAATTAGTTAGACTATGAGTCTGACCTTGAAATTTTTACACAACCTCACATACATATTTTACACATTGTATGTAAAATTTCGTATAAAAGTGTTTTATATTGCATGATTTTTGATTTTTACATGATAAAAATTGATTAAATAGAGGTATTTTGGTTAAAAATTGTTAGACTTCGATTCAGTCCATAAAATTTTAGTATGTTGTCACATGCCACATTTACACATTGTATGTAAATTTTGAGATAAAATGGTTTTATTTTGCCTGATTTATGATATTTTAGATGTAAAAATCACATAAATAGTGACTATTTTAGCAAAAAAATGACTAAAATGAATTTTATGGCATGAGAATTTTTCCCAAAGTTGTATATATGATATGAACATCAGATCTAAAGTTGTATATTAAATTTCGTTTGATTTGGATGTTTATTGATTTTATATTGTAAAATTGATAAATAGGAACTTTAAATAGTCATAATTGAAAATTCGATATATGGGCTTAACAATTTGTGATTTCCAGGTTCTAGAAATTTATATAGAATATTAAAAAAATTTAATTTTGACTTTTACATAATTTTATGCTTAATTTGGAATTAAGGGATTAAAGTTACGGATTATGCGATTTATTTGTGAAATAAGTTGAATATATTCAATGGGCAAATTTTTATTAAAATTTTGGAATGTTGGGAATTTTTCAGAATATACAAAATTATGTTTTTGAAATTATTGAATTTTTATGACTTATTGGGAATTATTTCTTTATTATTATTATGAATAAAAGTGTTTAAAGAGCAATAATAAAATATCAAGTTGAATTATTGTCAAATATTTAGTGAAGACTAAATTTTTGAGTCCTAAAAAGGTTGGGGTAATTAACTTGGACATAGATTTGATTTATGTAATATTTTGTGATTTTAATAAGTTATTGATCGCAATTATCCATAAAATCGGACTAAATATACGATATTAGCTTAAATAGGGCGATTTGATACATCACATGGCATGTTTCATACATATAATGTCATATATATTCTATAAGACTCAAATTGGTGAACCCCATTATTTCTTGATTCTCGATTTAGAGACTAGTTTTGACTAGTGTCCCAAACTATTTGATAGGGAATCTCTTGGTATGTGTGAATCTTGTATTCAAAGCAAGATTAATTCATGACTTCTTTCTAGAAAAGAATTATGAATATAGCAAGATATTCACCCTATTTACACTTTGATGTGTATGGTTGAATACAATTCAATCAGAAAGGGTTATTACTTCTTCATCTCTTTTACCAACGAACTAGGTAGATACTTGGTATCCACTTAATGAGGTAAGAAGAGAAATTCTTTGAATAAGTTAAATGAATGTTTAAAAGTATCAAAATCTTGAGATTATGACCAAAGTATTAGTACTTTGTTAATATAGGGAACAATAAAGTGAAGAATTTTATATGCACCAAAAGAAGTGTGATATGGTATCACAAGTTCACCTTCATAATATTAGAAAGTGACAAATAATCCTATACGATATGATTGAATCTTAACTATAAAGTTGGAAGTAGTTTCTATCATAATTTGTCTACTATTTACTTATTCCACTAAAACAAAACATAATTAAAGCAATCATCTACATTCCATATGTGATATGGTTAGGCATGGTACCTAAATTGTAGCTTGTTTCGATAATAAACGTATGGTCTCTCTTCCAACATGATCACAAGAACAAAGGGTTTGTGGTTCGTGATGCTTTCTATAAGAGAAAAGAGTATTATTTCTTATACACAGAGTGGGAGAAAATGTTCAAGAGCCACAAACTGATCATAAGACGCAGAAAGATGTTCCTTCTTGGTAAAAATCAGTAATTATTTCTTCGAAATCTAAGTAGACAGGAGTCATGTTATTTTAGAAAATAACAAACCTGTAACTTATTTTGATGCTTTATCGAGTTCCAAGTCCGAAGCAAGCATAAACATGAAAATGTTTATTTAGCTTGGTTGGTTGGTGGCAAGGGTTTTGCATGCAACAACAATGCTTCATTGTATTCGGATATGATTTGATATAGTTGGATTTTAAAATCATCTTGCATGAGTTTTGTAAATCGCAACTATCCTAAAGTAGGATGCGAACTTAAGTGAAAGTCTTAAGTAGATGTCAAAGAGTTGAATTGTATGTTTTGATCATGTGATAAACATTTCTCGAATTGTCGAGTAGTTCTGTTTATACATGGAGTTTAGTGGGAGTAATGTGGTATTATTAGTCTTATATGTAAGCACATATTGATCATTGTGAATGATGGAAGACTTAGGAGAAGAATAATACATCTCTAAGGTATCCAGACCTATAAAGATAATTCTAAGAGGATATTAGCGTTAAATAAATATTCTTATATTGATAAGGGTCTAGTCAAGTTCAAAGGTATTGAACAAGTAGAAATTGAATCAACTTGCTTCCGCTGCGGGATTAATTCATTACGCTTAGATGTATCACCATTCTTAAATTTCGTATACTTGGAGTATGACGAAAAGTTACAAATCAAATTTTTGAGATGAAGTCTCTATATAGCCATATAGTTCATTGGTTAGTACTCTTGGAGCACTAAAGATATGAAGCTAAGAATTTAGAATTGAGATGGATTTATGTGCAAGGGGTTACACAAAAACCATGTTCTAAACACATAAGGAAGGTTAGATAACCATCTTGGCTATATTATTTAAGGAGGATATCTGCTAGAAACGCTCTAGGCAGTAGAACAATGAGAGATTTACAACGAAAATTGAGTACACTTGCAATAATGAGATATGCAAGAAGGAAGGGATGATATTAGGATTCGGTTTTATGAATTGGAGGAACCATGGTAGTTCGTTCCAACAACCGAAGGTCCTATCCCTACACACTGTGAGGACAGTGGGAGTTATTCCAAGGCTAAGGAACCTATCTCTAGATTGGATCTGGACATGTACTCAAAAGGTTGTTATAATAAAGTTTATACAACGGGAAATGGTATAAGGTTAGGGAAAGTGCAAAGTGTTGCTAAAACTTACTAACCAAGGCTTTTTCATAGGCTAAGCGTGATAAGTCATGCCATTTCAATTAAGTTGAGATGTATAGTTGTATTCAATATTTAATATGGATTATAAATTATGTAGTAATTAATATGGTATCAATTTTACATATGTGATAATGCATTCACCGTTTGAGTTTTATTAAAAGCTCTTCTATTACTTTGTTACATCCGAATGGGTTGTTGAGATAATATTGAACCTCATTAAAGTGAACTGGATTGACATAGTATTTGCCCCTAGTTGCTTATATGAGGTGACATCTCAAAGTGACTGTAGTGTGATGCGATTGATTGCAAGTTCAAGTGCCATAGAGTCATAAGAGATGATTAGTCGATCACATAGGCAGACTGTATGTGATACTCTGTCGGGCTAATGACCGCTTATAGAGTTCTGGAAATTTTTATAGCCTGGTCGTGGTGAGAGCTACTATAGTATTCTTATGAGTCGATTCTTTGACTAAAGATTGTTCGCCTAAGATGGCACAGTTTCAGAGTGACTTTGATTTATGTCCTACGACCTTCGTAATTGGGGTAAAATGGGCATGTTTTGGGTCATGATGAGCTGTGGCTATTCGAAGGGAAGAGTGCAATAGGAATTGTTCATCCCTGTCAGGGTTATCTTATATCTCAAGGCCACTCGAGGAAAAATGAACTGGAAATGCGTGGCCACGCTCGGAATATATCTATGGTACATAATTCCGGTCAGACAGTTATTCTCCAGATCGAGGAAACCACTCATGATATGATCAAATGCAAGTACAACCTGTAAGACACCTTGGATTGAGTGCGAGATAGTAATAGGACAAGAGAATTGGTGATGCACACTTGTCGCAGACAAGTGGGAGATTGTTGGAGTATGTGTCCTCGACAATAATGCGATCACATGTTTAAATCTCATGGTAAGAATGCTGAGGGAAAGTAATATTTTATTGTCAACTAATCCACATTAATCGGTAATGATTGACTGACTAGAGTTTGACATTACTGTCGTATGACGGTGGTGATCAGTTGATCCCTTAAGGTCATACCTATAGGGTAACATTCTTAATTGATTAATTAATTAATTGTATGTTGATACAAGTTAATTAATTCCTTAAAATTGAACAAATGATTTTGTGAGTGAGAATACGTATCTTATTATAATTTGATTAAATAAGATTCGTACTAAGTAATTAAATTGTTTTACTAATTAGGTTTTATTATTGTTTATGAAACAATTATAATAAGAGTGAATGGTTTATTATAAATACAAGTTGTTGTGATTTATAATTCTATGACTCATTTTAAGTACTTGTAATCATGAATAGCTAGTTAATTTTTGTATGTGATTTATTTTGTTAATATAATGATTTTTAATAAGTTAAAAATGCATTATTTAATAACATGTCTAGTAACAAGTCCAATATGTCACACTACACAAATTGAACAATTGACAAACTTAAAATGGACCCTTATTAACATAAGGATGCCGTGTAAATGGGGTGGATAGGGAGTTGGTTGTGTTTTTGTTCATTTAATTAGAAGAAACACAATGATGTCCTACTTATCATAGGCTTGCATGCCTAAATCTTGAGAAGAACAAACTTGAGACTTGGTAGGGCATTCCTACCCATGCCACCCGTCCACCCATATGAAAAGGAAGAGTTTTCTCTTCTTTTTCCTATTCATTCATTCTAACTTATAATTATATAGATAATTTTTATACATATTCTCTCTAGATCTTATGAAGAACTAATAAGAAAGAAAATCTCAAAATCACTAATATTATTCCTCCATTACTAGAAGTAGTAAACTATAATATTAGTTGTTAATTTAAGGGCACTTTTACTAATTTCTAGTAACAAATTAGTACTTGTATTAAGAGGGTTATCTTGGTACAAATCCTTGAGGAGTATATTCTAATATTGAATCTAAGTCCATCCTTGGAGCACTAGGATTTTGTTAAGAAGACTAATTTGGAAGGTGTCCAATTAGTATAACCATTCGGCCCTTTATGTAAATTGATCGATTTCTTCTTACTTTATGTTATTTTGTTATGCTTGCATAAGATCTAGTTAGTTTATGACTAAACTAAATTTATATACTTATTAGAAATGTCTAATAAGAGATTAATGAATCTTACAATATCGGCTTATTCCGTATTAAAGTTTTCAAGAAATTTGAAACAAATCATCATTATGTTAGAGTTTTAATATATTAATTCACATTTTAGTCAAGTTTGAGTAAAAATTGCATAATATGTGAGAACATTTTACAAAGTTGGTAAAATTGATAGAGTTGATTTTTGAATTTGGATCGTTTTACAAAATTCATCATATTTCAAGTGTACCATTGCAACAAGTTTGTGGTTTGTTTAAAATACAAAGGAAGCCATGCCGTAATTTCTTTAATTCTATTCTTCGGGTTAAGTAAACTTCATCTCAATGACAAACTCGTGTCAAGGGTTCGTTTTAAAGTGTTGGTCACCTATTTAAGCGTTGGGAAAGTTTTCTATCCATTTTAATTTATTTGATTTCCTACCTTTTCTGTATCCGTTTCGGGTTGTTGTAATTCTCATAACCCCTACCCGAAAGTTGGATGTGAAATGAATTCCGGAGCGTTCCGAATTCATCAAGCAACGCGAGGAGCAACCAAGTAAGGGAAGCTCACCAAGAGTCGGCGGTACCTTCGGTGATTATGGGGATCTCCGAGAATAGAGTTTGTGTGTGAGCCTAATAAAATGATTTTCTCACCCTAACCCTTAGGCATGTGTCTTCGACGAGATGTGTGAAATGGGATATAGTTATCGAGTTTAAGAATTCGGAAAACCTAGGAAGGTATACTAGCCTATGAAAAGTTTTGAGTTAAGTCAGTTAACCATGAGAGAGAACCTATAAATAATGAGTGTAGTGCGACCAAGGTTGGATATTTAGTGGTTGTTCGGACTCATAGTTAGGGAGCGGAATTTAAAACACAAGTGAGAGTGACCTTATTGAGTATGACTCGGGTATCTTAGGAAGCATAGGTTTGAGTTAAGATTTATAGAATGGTGAGAGAATAGTGAGGCACCAAGAGTGAAAAGAGAGTGATGACACAAGTTGATAAAAGTTTCGGAGGGTGTGAGATTCGACTTGAGGAATGATATGAATCGAATAAATAGTGACAAAGGTTTATGAAACCGGAAAATAAGACGGAATACTAGAACGAGAGATGAGTTGGAGGTTTTGCAAGTTTTGTAATCCAACATTCGATAAGGAATTATTACAAGTTTTAAGGGAACCCTTGTGAAGAGGTCGCATTGACGGTCGTGACATACGAGGGATGAGTTTGAATTTTAATAATTGAGATATATGATGGTGGACTTAGTATTACCAAGCTTGGTTTTCGCGGTTATGAGAGTGAAAGTGTGATATGTAAAGAATGTGGGCTAAATTGTGTCGTTAAGGTATCCTGATTTCTTGTGTTATGTAGTATGGCCGCTTAAGCAAAGTGTGTATGCATGGAGTGTGAAAGTAGTAGAGTGAAATTTTGGCCTATGAACGGTAGTATAAATGTTATTTGTGAAGTTGCCTCCCAATCGTCAGGTGGAACACCCACGGTGTACATCGTGACCTTGTTGTAGTGCCTAATTGAGTGATGAAATAGGGAAGCTTGGAAATGAGTTTGAGAATGAAAACCTCATGCCCAGGTCACACTCGGCTGAGTGCACCATGTACTCGACCGAGTGGCCGCCTACTCGGCCGAGTGGCCTTCTCCACTCGACCGAGTGGTCTACTTTGACCCTTGTTTTGTCAATACTCGACCTAATATTGAGTGTATACCCTTATTTTTACAATTTATAATGGTTGGTTTGTGTCGTATGAACGAACATGTTGACCCCATATAGATGAGACATTGTGAATTGTTTGCATTATGTAACTTGTGAGTGAAATTTAAATGAAAGTTGTTAATTGACATGTGTAATTGGATGACAATAATGATGTGACAATTTTGTTTGATGTGTGTTAGTTGACATGGTTTTGTTTTGTTGTGTAAAAGTAAGATGAAACAAGCAAATTATGTGTCGCATAGTGGTCATTGCTTGATAGTGATTGTGGCCTTCCGTATGAGCGGAAGTGTTGATGATGAATGGGAACGGATATGGAAACACATGTGTGATCATGTGGTGGATTTGACGTGGTATATACGTGGCATGATATCCGGAAATGGGAATGTTGATCATTGTTGAGTCACATAACGAGAAATTTTGCATTAATTGATTGTTTACTAGAGTCTGCGTATTGGTGTTTTGATTTGCATACATGTGAAGGCATGAGAATTGACGTGACATAGATACATAGTAATAATCGAGTTATACCCTGTAATAGATACGCATTCATATAACCAACACGAGTTGGGAGTTAGTTGTGAGATTAGAGTTTCGAACCGTGGGTTGGACCTTGTGCTTTGACATTTGGGAAGCTTCTAGAGTGGTATTATAGCAATGGCATAAGACAATATGAGATTTGATTACGGATTTGTAATGAGTAAGAGAGAATGTTGAACCTGGAACATAGTCACTTGTGGAAATTGGTAATGAGCATATGAGAACACATTATGAGCTTGATAGTCGAACTTTGGGGCGAAGTTCTCTTTTAGGGGGAGTAGATGTAATAATTTGGAAATTAAGGAAAGAGTGTGGGAATCAATGTTGGATTAGTGTGGGAATCGATGTGGGATTGTGGATTAGTAGCGTTGGTACTATGGAACTTGATAGGTAGTACTAAGGGTGTTGCCATAGTGAGACTCACTTTTGAGGTTGACCTTGCCCGTTGAGTGGATGCTACGAGTTTATGGGACGTCTTTCGGGATTGTGTTACCTTGACTTTGTGAAAGGAGAGTAAGGACCGAGATTGTGATGGGATATAGAGTATAGAGTTAGTACTACCTTGTTAGAGTCGTGTGTGAACTTCGGGGACGAAGTTATTTTTAAGGAGGGAAGATTGTAATACCTCCTAGTTTCTAAGGCGTTCACTCGACCGAGTAGACCAAGTGGACCGAGTATAACCTATATTAGACTTAGTAGAGTTGTGATAATGCCCGTCTGTAGAAGGGTCGTATTAGAACTGTCATAACTTGAGATCTAAACATGATATTGATGTGATAACTTGAGATTAGGAAACATGCTTATGTGTCGAAGGAATAATCCCTTGAAGATTCAAGAGGATCCGCACGAGTTATAGAGCATTCTAGGCATCAACCCGAGCGGGTTGAATCTGACTCGAGCGGGTCACTGGCCAACTCGAGCGGGTTGAGCAACAGTTCTTCTTCCTTTGCTTCAATGCTTATGATGCTTCCATATACTACTTATTCCTATCATCCTTTGTCACCATTCTTGCCTCCTCTTCATACTAGTCCGTCCAGGATCATCAACAAGCTTCCGAGTATGCGCGAGAGACGGGAATTCCGCCTCATTTATCTTCTTTCCTACAAGACATACACTACGCCAAATAATAGGATCAACAACGGTTAGATAAGGTGATATACCGTTGTAATACAAAACACGGAACCGTTATTACATCGACCGTTATTATTTTAAGACCACGGTTGTTAAAAAGCGGAACCGTTATAAAATGGAAATAACGGATTTAAATAACCGTAATACAATATTAAGAACGGTTCAAAAACCGTTGTCTATAATATTGAAACCGTGGTAGTATTAGTTGGAATGCTCTACGGAAACCTCTGACAATGGTTCTACTGAAACAAAACCGTTGTAAAATATTAAATATGACAACGGTTTATGCTTATTAAACCGTTTTAAATGTCATGATTCGACAACGGTTTTATTTAGTTATATTATTTTCTTGGCAGTAGCATTATGGATGAATATGTCAACGGGTTTCTATTTAAATGCGACCGTTGTTAATATATTTATTGACCACGGTTTTATTTTTAACCGTAATCGAATTTATAAATATTTAAGAAAAAACATTGTTTTAGCAGGTTCCAGCAGCTGCTAAAATGCTAATTTTTGCAGTAGGAGGTTCCGCTGAAACGCTACTGCAAATTAGCATTTCAGCAGCTGCGAATTGCAAAAATTCAATCCTGCATCATCAGAATATTACACGGATTGATCTATTCAACCCAGCATCAAAATATTATAAACAGGGTGACCAAAACTAAATACACATGGCTCTATATACACACATCATAATGAGCGGACTATTAACCATCCGTTAATGAAATAAAATAAGTGGCCCACTTTTTTCGAATCCGTTTTTAAAATAATGCTAAAAAATAAATTATTTACCATTTTGGGTTGGTTTTGAAAGTATTTGTCAAAATGGTGTCCACGTAGGCTCGGAAAATTACGAACTTGGAACACGGGATAAACACGCCACTAGGAATGGCGTGTTTACCGTAAAACTAGAAATTGAAAAAAAAATTATAAAAAAGGAAAACACGCCGTTTAGAATGGCGTGTCTCTTTTCCTTGTCTTTCTCAGTTTCTCTTCACGGTATCCTGCAACTCTTGAATAGCATGGAGCATCCAACACCACCACAAAACAACCTCACTCAATTAATGACCCACTCCCCCACCTTCACCACAAAGCATGGCACCGACCCAATTATCCAGAACTACCTCATGTTGCTCTTCGCTACCGATTCCGCACTACGTAATCCTAATTCAATCACCAATCGATTACCGTTAATCGTTAACCAATTGATATCAATCACTAATTAAGCTCTGGTTTAAGGTGAGGGGTTTCACGAATTCGTTTTTTGTCGGTGTAGTGCCCAGGAATTCGTTTTTTGTCGGTGTAGTGCCCAGATTGGTAGTTGAAGTGAGCAAAGGACGGAGATGATTAATTCGGATCTTGTGGTGCAGAAACGGTAGAGGAGAGCAATCATTATTGATATCAATGGAACATGTAATCAATTAATAAAACTAAAACCAGAAAATTGGGGTTTGCACCTTGCAAATAAAACATGAAATCGAGAAGGACGAAGAGAGATTTGTGATTCAATGTTCCAGAGATTTAGATTTTTGGGGGGTTTAGAGACACGCCAGTCTAATTGGCGTTTTTAATGTAGAAGACCCGCCATACTGAACGGCGTGTTTTCCTTTTTTATCATTTTTTTTCAATTTCTAGTTTTACCGTAAACACGCCATTCTTAATGGCGTGTTTATCCCGTGTTCCAAGTTCGGAATTTTCCGAGCCTACGTGGACACCATTTCGACAAATACTTTCAAAACCAACCAAAAACGATAAATATTTTATTTTTGAGCATTATTTTAAAAACGGATTCACTTATTTCATATGTCAGCAATGTCTTCCTTCGAATAGGTTGGGTCTTTGTTGTTGATTGAAAGTGGGAACTACAAATCAAAATATACTTAATCAAAATAGACACAATAAGTGGAATATTACACTGAATTAAACCCAAGTTATGTTTCAAATAGTTATTAAAACACACTAACCGGTGACTCTATGCTAGTATATTTTTGGGTGATAATCTTCCACATGGACCGACAACAGTAAAAGGCGCATTGTTTGTCGTCTGGTTGTACATGGAAACTATTATATAAATCACATACAAATAAGCTAAATTATATCAACCTCTCGCATAAACTAAATTTAAATGATAAGAGTAATTATTAAGAATACACTTACCTTTATCCGGAGAATAGTTGGACTTGATGCTCCAATTGCTCGAAACACACTAATTCATAAATATATATACAGGAAATTATAATTAGCATTTGGCTCAGTAATATTGATGGGAAATTAAAAGGAGCCTAGTCTTCAAAGGTCATACAATAAAAATTGACATTATAATGTAAGGTTGTAAACTTACGTAGTTATAAACTTTACAAATTTCTCAGAGGGAGCATGTCCGCAAGAGTCAATCTAGTACACTATGCTTATTTTCACATTGATTGCCACTAGCAGCCAATGGTTGCTATGATATATTGAAAATTGAACTGTTAGTTCATATACATGCATGTATGCGTGTTAATAAATCAATAGAATCGTGATTCATTATAATAAAGTACTATACATACCGATTCTCATTGTATGGGGCAAGCCATAGGCTTTTGGGTGTCGTCAACCGTTGAGCAATTTTATCGTTGTGATCTTTGTATGTATATCCATGCACCTTTAGAGAGAACATTTCAGGTGGCAAGAATCCGTAGTCATAAGAAACGTAGTTCCCCTCAGTGATGTGTGTAAACAGGTACCTATTACGTTAAATGGAACGAAGAATGTTATTTTCATTGATGATTTAAATAAACATCACTATTCGTAAAACCAAATGACAAGTTTTATTAATGAACTTACTTCATCCAAATTAAAATGTTCATAGCATCTTACTCGTCAAGGTCGAGAAACTGACACGGTGATTCCCCATCCATCATAACAATCGTACCTTCACCCACAACATCCTCTTTGATCTGAATAATGAGTACATCCCCGGTAGCTGCCTTCCTTTCAGCCAGTTGGTGCAAAGCTACGAGCGTTTGTGTATTCAATTTTTGCTTATAATCATCGCTCCGATATTTAGCTTTAAGAAGAGCAGCAGGTGTGTGTGCAACAAAATTAGATGGCTTATAATATACGTCGTCTGATTTAAGTTCGGTCTACAATTTAGAAAAAAAATATATATATACATTACACGAGACGTCATATATAATTTAAATAACAAAAAAAAAACTCACAATCTATTTTTCAAATTATTACTACCTCTTGATTTTTGGGTGAAGAGGCAGTCGAATCAGTGACTTTGAGTGTTAACGTAGTAGTCCTAATTTCAGCCATAATGGCTTCGTGTAACTCCTGCAAATGTAAAAATTAAAATACTTACTATATGTTAGATAAGGTTACCCTAATAAATTTAATGGCGTTCATTATATAAAATGTGTTAGCTTTAGCATAACTACCCCGGAGATGTCAACATTAATGAATGCTTCAGGCCATTGCACAATAGAACCCACGACATCTTACAAACACCAATTATCACTAAGTGGTACTATTACAGTGTTGGAGTATGTGTCCTCGATAATAATGCGATCACATGTTTAAATCTCATATTAAGAATACACAAGGGATTGTAACATTTTATTGTCAACTGATCCACATCAATCGATAATGATTGGCTGACTAGAGTTTGACATTACTGTCGTGTGACGGTGGTGATCAGTTGATCCCTTAAGGTCATACCTCTATGGTGACACTCTTAATTGATTAATTAATTAATTGTATGATGATACAAATTAATTAATTCCTTAAATTGAACAAATTTTATTTATAAGAGAGAAGTTTTATATCTTATTGTAATGTGATTAAATAAGATTTAATTTAGTCATTTAAGTGTTATATTACTAAATTGATTATTGTTTACGAAACAATTTGGGATAAGAATAAATGGTTAATTGTAATTACAAAATATTGTAGATTAAATTAACACGACCCATTTTAAGTGCTTGTAATCAAGAATTACTAGTCAATTGTTAAAAGTAATTTATTAATTGAAAATTGATATTTAATTAGTTAAATATGCATTAAAATTAATTAGGACATGTAACATGTTACATGACCTACCAAATTACATTTTACAATTGACAAAGTTAAAATGGAGGTCTCCTAATATGAGGAAAACCGGTTGGACAAGGGTTAGTGGGTGATGTTTTTTGTCATTAGTTTAATGCATGCTTAAGGACATAATGATGACAAATAAAGCATGCTTAAACTAGACCTACACCTAGCCCTTCTTGTGAAGACAAAAAGTAAAATTGAGAAGTGCAATTTTGGGTCCCTATGTGTGTAAAAACCGTGCCCCTTACTACATGTGGGTAGAGGAGTTTTTCCTCATTATTATTCTAATTTTCTCATGCAAAATTTATTCTCTCTTCCTCTCTCATAAAATTGTTTTATGCATAATTTTTTCCTAAATCTCTAATATTAATCTATCTTACTAGAAATAGTAAATCATAATATTAGTTATAATTTAAGGACTCATATTCTAGTTTCTAGTACATAAATTAGTATATGAATTAAGAGGGATCACCTTGGTATAATCCTTAAGGAGAAGTTCCTACTATGGAGCTTGAAGATTTGGAGCACTCTTGGGAGATCATCCTATTATGGGTAGCTCAAGAACAAGACTAGGAAGGAGTCCTATCTTGTGCCCTTGAAACCGAAATATTATATGGTAAGGAGACGATTTCTTCTTACTAATTTCGAAAGTTTTGCATGCATAAGATCTAGAATTAATTTTATGACTAAATTTATTTATCACATATTCAATATGTAAACATTTGAGATTAACGAATCTAACAAGTGGTATCAGAGCAACACGGTTGTTGCATGCAAAATCGGGTTTGTTTTTCCGAGTTAATTAGTTAACATATAAAACTTGTTATTTAGGATTTATGAAGATAAATCCAAAATAATTTTGCATGTTAAAAGTTTCTGATCCTAAATGGATTTTAGGTCATATGGGATGATTTATGGATTTTATTGTTCATTATATATATTATTGGCATTAAAATGTGATTTTTATGAAAAAAAATTTCATTTTTGGACGAAAAATAGCTAAACTTCGAATTTTTCAGTGATTTTTGGATATGTTTTCACATATATAATCTACTGGTTGCATGTTATGTTTCGTGAAATAATAAGTTATTTTGCATAAAATATGGATTTTATAAATTTAAATCGAATTTAAATGGTTTATTAGGTTAATATGAGTTATATTTCCAGTCCGGTCATGAAACTTTTATATGTTGTCACATGCATTTTTACTCAGTGTGTGTAAAAATCTTAGATGAATTGAACTTCATATGCATGATTTATGAATTTTTGAGTAAAAATTCAATAAATAGTGACTTAAATTAGCCTATAATGCTAAAACACATTTCATGACCAATGAAAAATGTCATATGTTGAATTTTATCCCACATTTCAGATCTAAAAGTGAAAATTTGATTAAAATTATTTTTCCTCATATTTTAATGGTCATGTTTGATAAAATCGATAAGCCGCAACGATGTTTTTCTCGAAAAACTTTCGAAATTTTTAACCTAAGTTTTGAACATTATGAGTGTCATGGTATTTTTCCAGAATATTCATGAGTTTGAATTTCAAATTTTGAAATTATTTGAAATTTTTATAATTTAATTTGGAGTTTATTATATTAAAATGTATTTTGGGTCCATTATGAACAATATTGAGAAATCAAGTTGAATTATTGTCAAAATGTTAGTGAAGACTAATTTTTGAGTCCTAAGATGGTTAGGGTAATTAACTTGAAAATAAATATGAATTTATGTAACATATTGTGATTTTAATAAGTTAAATCACGCAAATCCATAAAAACCGATTTAATATACGATATTGGCTCTTGAAAAGGCGATTTAGCATAAAATTAAGCATGTTCATACATATTATAATGCTGCATTTTATTTATGATTGTCATAATTTTTATTTTATATAATTTTTAAATTATCTAATTTTACTTAGTATGACCTTAGTTTTTAATTGGTATTACCCGAAATGCATGGGAATATCGATTCGGTTGTAATTAATGTGATCTTGTATCACCTTTTTTTTATATAGTTTTGTTTTTATTTTATATTGTATAAAGTAGAAAAGCTATCTAATTTATTCATTCTGGAGTTTCCATGAAGACGGTGTTACCTCGAGATGCGTGCCAAGACCGAAGTTCAAGGGACCAATGGAGTTGGTTTCCGAATATGTAATAGTTTATTAGATTTACTATTTTAGGAAGGCCATACTAGGACTTTATATTTATGCTTTGCATTTTCTTTATATGTTTGCATGCATCGCTAAATCGCCATAACTAAACATGCATTATATTTAATCGAATCATCGACCGTGTCAATTATAATTATCGTAGTTCACCGCTTTAGTTCACTTAAAACGTGATAGATAATAAATTGACATGACCTCTCACTAAATTAATAATTGAGAAATAGCCTTACCAAATAGTAGAACCCATGAAGTACCAATTTCATAAGGGAGTTAAGCCGGCTTCACCGTAACACAAACCTTGTTACGTTGGCGAAGTGGGGGTAGTAAAATGTTATTACATCGAAATTTGGATTGAGCTCAACGGAAGTATTCGTGACCATAGTCGCATGTGTTCCGGGCTAAAGATAAATATTAGAGTAATTTTATCGACTGAGAGTTCTAGAAGTAGAATCGATTAAAGAGTTAATCCACCGAGTTATATTAATAAAAGATGAATCGGCTCACCGTGCCCAAGTTGATATGAATTTGGATCTCGGGATCATTTATAATAGTTGGGTAGAGGTCACTATATAAAGGCTAAAACATGCTTAAATGTTTTAAATATAACGATGGATGTTTGTTTTTATTCCCACTATTTCGTTGTTTATGTTGTTCTTTATTATCGCTCCTATTCATATATGATATATATATATTCGATTGTTAACACGAATCTCCATTAAACCATTATTACTAAAAGGATCTCTTTCTAAAATGAACCGTATCTTAGGTTGTGGACTAGATCCATAGGAATCGTTCTATTCCATAGAACTCGATAGGACTTCGTCCTATGCAACTATAGGATTAACATCTTAAAATTCCTAACATACCTATATTTTCTTGTGAATAAATGATTGGAAGTAGTTCTTGATCAAAATATGTTTTGATAATATATTCTATGCATCCATGGTTCAAAAGTCTTATTGCTCAAACCATTCACTTGTCATCAAACACTTAAGTTGTTAAGCACATGACAATGTCAAATTGGTAAATTAATTTGTGAGAAATTTTGATTAACCGAATACCACTTTAAAATTGATTCTTGTGAAGAATTAACTAGGAATTTATATGAAGATAAGTCTTCATCAAGTAGAAATTCTTAAAGTGAGTGGGAACAATAAGATGTAAAGTATCTATCTTAATTATTAAGGATAGAACTAGACTCGAAAGAGAGGGTGTTAGACACTAAGATAGAGACGAATTTCTATATAAGTAAAGATCAGGAAGTTGGTTGTATGACACCAACATATTCCTACTAAAATATGTACGACATTGACATAGCCTTCTTGCAAATTATCACGTCATAACGATTTGATACTAATTTGTGAACAATGTTAGAAAATCTCACATTTCATGATTATGAAATATGGCAAAAGGTTGTCAAAACCACCTTTCTAAATGGGTATTTAGTGGAGGATGTGTTTATACAATCCAAGGGAAAATCCTAAGAATCCAAACATTGAATAATCGTACGACGACTAGCAAGAGTAAGTTTAAACTTTTTGCATGAATGGAACTAGGGTAGTTGCCATTTCATCAATGAACATATGAATGTTGTAGTGTACTCATTTTAGTTTGGTATTTCGGTATATACCTCAATAATTGTTATGATGTATAATATATCTAAATAAGAATATAATTTGTAGTTTTGCACAAATGGTAAAGGGTTTTACCATTATGCAATTAAAACAAGTGTTATACCCTTGCATACCACGATTTAGTTTATGGTGAGACCATACCAATCAAGGTAATTATATTCAAACTAAGATTAATGTCATACATATTGAATAAAGACTCAAATTGGTGAACCCCATTATTTCTCGATTCTCGATTGAAATTGCTCATAAAGACTAGTTTTGACTAGTGTCCCAAACCACTTGATTGGGAATCTCTTGGTATATGTAAATCTTGTATTCAAAGCAAGATTAATTCATGACTTCTTTCTAGAAAAGAATTATGAATATAGCAAGATATTCGCCCTATTTACACTTTGAAGTGTATGGTCGAATACAATTTCAATCAAAAGGGGTTATTACTTCTTCATCTCTTTTACCAACCAACTAGGTAGATACTTGGTATCCACTTAATGAGGTAAGGAGCGAAATTCTTTGAATAAGTTCAATGAATGATTAAAAGTATCATAACCTAAAAATTATGATCAGAGTATTAGTACTTTGTTAATATTGGGAACAAAAATGTGAAGACATTTATATGCACCAAAAGGAGTGTGATATAGTATCACAAGTTCACCTTCATAATATTAAAAGGTGGAAAAGAATCCTATACGATATGATTGTATCTTTACTATATAAAAATTGGAAGTTGTTTCTATCACAATTTGTCTAGTATTTATTTATTCCACTAAATCAAAACACAGTTAAAGCAATCAAGTACAATTCATACATGATATGATTAGGCATGGTACCTAAGTTGTAGCTTGTTTCAAAAGAAAACATGTGGTCTCTCTTCCTACATGACCACGAGAACAAAGGGTTTGTGGCTCGTGATGCTGTCTATTAAAGAAATGAGAAGTATTTCATAAAGACAGAGTGGGAGAAAATGTTCAAGAGCCACAAACTGAAGATAAGACGTAAGAAAAGTGGTCTTTCTTGGTCGATTCGAAACCTAAGTGGACAGGAGTCATGTTATTTTGGAAGTAACAAGCCTGTAACTTAGTAAGTTGCTTTATCTCGTTTTAACTCCACAAAAGTCCGAAGCAAGCATGAACATGAAAATGTTTATTTAGCTTTGTTGGTTGGTGGCAAAGGGTTTTGCACGCAACAACAACGCTTCATTGTATTCGGATATGATTTGATAAAGTTGGATTTTAAAATCATCTTGCATGAATTTTGTAAATCGCAACTATCCAAAAAGTAGGATGCAAACTTAAGAGGATGTCTTAAGTAGATATCAAAGAGTTGAATTATATGTTTTGATCATGTGATAAACATTTCTCGAACTATCGAGTAGTTTTGTTTATACATGAAGTTTAGTGGGAGTAATGTGGTGTTATTAGTCTTATGTGTGAGGGACATATTGATCATTGTGAATGATGGAAGACTTAGGAGAAGAATAATACATCTCTAAGATATCGAGACCTATAAAGATAATGTTGTAAGGATTTAGCGTTAAATGAATATTCTTATATTGATAAGAGTCTGATGATGTTCAGAGGTATTGAACATGTAGAAATTGAATCCACTTGCTTCCGTTGCGGGATTAATTCATTACGCTTAGATGTATTACCATTCTTAAATTTCGTATATTTAGAGTATGACGAAAAGTTACAAATCGAATTTTTGAGAGAAGTCTCTATATAGCATTATAGTTCATTGGTTAGTTCTCTTGGAGCACTAAAGATATGTAGCTAAGTGATTAGAATTGATATGGATTTATGTGCAGGGAGTTACACGATAACCATATTCTAATCACACTAAGATGGTTAGAGAACTATCTTGGCTATATTATTTAAAGAAGATATCTGCTAGATACGCTCTATGCAGTAGAACAATGTGAGGTTTACAACGAATATTGAGTACACTTGCGATAATGAGATATGCAAGTAGGAAGGTAGGGTACTAGGATTCCGTTTTATGAATTGGAGGAACCATGGTAGTTCGTTCCAACAACCAAAAGTCTTATCCCTACACACTGTGAGGACAGTAGGAGTTATTCCAAGGCTAAGGAACCTATCTCTAGATTGGATCTGGACAAGTACTCAAAAGGTTGTTATAATAAAGATTATACAAAGGGAAATAGTGTAAGGTTAGGCAAAGTGAAAAATGTTGTTAAAACTTGCTAACCAAGGCCTTTTAATAGGCTACGCATGATAAGTCATGGCATTTCAATAAAGTTAAGATGTATAATTATATACAATATAAAGTATAGATTATAGATTATGTAGTAATTGATATGGTATCAATTTTACATATGTGATAATGCATTCATCGTTTGATTTTTATTTAAAAACTCTTCTATTACTTTGTTATATCCAAATGGGTTGTAAGGACAACGTTGAACCCCATTAAAGTGATCTGGATTAATATAGTATTGGCCCCTAGTTTCTTATATGAGGTGACATCTCGAAGTAACTAGAGTGTGATGCGATTGATGGCAAGTTCAAGTGCCATAGAGTCATGAGAGATGACTAGTCGATCACATAGGCAGACTGTATGGGACACTTTGTTGGGCTTATGACCGCTAATAGTGTTCTGGCAATTTTTATAGCCTGGTCGTGGCGAGAGCTACTATGGTATTCTTATGAGTTGATTCTTTGACTAATGACTGTTTGCCTAAGATGGCACAGTTTCAGAGTGACTTTGATTTATGTTCGGCGGCCTTCGTAATTGGGGTCTAATGGGCATGTTTTGGGTCATGATGAGCTGTGGCTAATCAAAGGGAAGAGTGCAATGGGAATTGTCCATCCCCGTCAGGGTTATCTTATATCTCAAGGCCACTCGAGGAGCAATGAACTGGAAATGCGTGGCCACGCTCGGAAGGTATTTATGGTAGATAAATTCCGGTCAGACAGTTATTCTCCAGATCGAGAAAACCACTCACGATATGATCAAATACAAGTACGACGTGCAAGACGCCTTGCATTGAGTGAGAGATAGTAATAGGACAAGAGAATTGGTGGTGCACACTTGTCGCGGACAAGTGGGAGATTGTTGGAGTATGTGTCCTCGACAATAATGCGATCACATGTTTAAATCTCATATTAAGAATACACAAGGGATTGTAACATTTTATTGTCAACTGATCCACATTAATCGGTAATGATTGGCTGACTAGAGTTTGACATTACTGTCGTGTGACGGTGGTGATCAGTTGATCCCTTAAGGTCATACCTCTAGGGTGACACTCTTAATTGATTAATTAATTAATTGTATGATGATACAAATTAATTAATTACTTAAATTGAACAAATTTTATTTATAAGAGAGAAGTTTTATATCTTATTGTAATGTGATTAAATAAGATTTAATTTAGTAATTTAAGTGTTATATTACTAAATTGATTATTGTTTACGAAATAATTTGGGATAAGAATAAATGGTTAATTGTAATTACAAAATGTTGTAGATTAAATTAACATGACCCATTTTAAGTGCTTATAATCAAGAATTACTAGTCAATTATTAAAAGTAATTTATTAATTGAAAATTGATATTTAATTAGTTAAATATGTATTAAAATTAATTAGGACATGTAACATGTTACATGACCTACCAAATTACATTTTACAATTGACAAAGTTTAAATGGAGGTCTCCTAATATGAGGAAAACCGGTTGGACAAAGGTTAGTGGGTGATGTTTTTTGTCATTAGTTTAACGCATGCTTAAGGACATAATGATGACAAATAAAGCATGCTTAAACTAGACCTACACCTAGCCCTTCTTGTGAAGACAAAAAGCAAAATTGAGAAGTGTAATTTTGGCTCCCTATGTGTGTAAAAATCGTGCCCCTTACTACATGTGGGTAGAGGAGTTTTTCCTCATTATTATTCTAATTTTCTCATGCAAAATTTATTCTCTCTTCCTCTCTCATAAAATTGTTTTATGCATAATTTGTTCATAAATCTCTAATATTATTCTATCTTACTAGAAGTAGTAAATCATAATATTAGTTATAATTTAAGGACTCATATTCTTGTTTCTAGTACATAAATTAGTATATGAATTAAGAGGGATCACCTTGCTACAATCCTTAAGGAGAAGTTCCTACTATGGAGCTTGAAGATTTGGAGCACTCTTGGAAGATCATCCTATTATGGATAGCTCAAGAACAAGACTAGGAAGGAGTCCTATCTTGTGCCCTTGAAACCGAAATATTATATGGTAAGGAGACGATTTCTTCTTACTAATTTCGAAAGTTTTGCATGCATAAGATCTAGAATTAATTTTATGACTAAATTTATTTATCACATATTCAATATGTAAACCTTTGAGATTAACGAATCTAACATACAGTACCATTCTCCTCCAGATATAAGTGGGTCACTTCCACTTTCCTCCAATTCTGATGGAGGGCAATGCCTTGAACCTCAACTTCTTGAATCTGGTCGTAATAGAACGCGGCTCCCCTAGCAACATAAATTTTGCCGGATGGTACTATAGGGGCATTGTAGTAAAGAACACAAGGCTTCTTGCAAACGCCCTTCACATTTGTAATTAATTAGTATATATACATGCACTACTTTAATTAATAAATTTAAATAATTAGTATATATACAACAATTCTAAACAAGTCGTAGTAGCTAATACCTCGTTAAAAGCCAGATTTGGAGATGATAAGAACATGTCATCATCAACTACCTTCACCTCGCCACTACAACAAATCCCTTGCATTTTTTACGCTTTTAAAGCCAACTCTCGACGCAAAAAAGCGTCGATAATTATATTCTCGACGCTTCTTAGAAGCGTCAAAATTTTTTCCGTCAATATTTTTTGATGCTTTTTAGCGTCACCAATATTGACGCCTTTATGCTCAATAATAAAAACTACGCTACTTTTAGAGGCTGCTTTTGTGAGTAAAGATTATTTTTGGAGGGAACCAAAACTGACCCTCAAAAGCGTCAAGAAAATTCGTTGACCGATACTTTTTAATCCAATGCCACAACTAAAATATATCAGAAATCAATTCGTAAGTGTTTTCTTCTAAAAAAAATCCAACATCATGATATATACAATGAATTAATCGTTGCTGCTTGATTAGAAGTAAGTTATTATTATTATAAAGTTCCATTATTACAAACGTTTCTACTGAAACCGTTCTTATACAGTGCCATTTACATTATTCCACGGAGTACATCAAATTATCAAGGCCCTCCTTATTCTCGTTCGTGGTTGCTTTAAACCTTCAATTGCTTCTAACCTTACGATTTCAAGAATTTGCTCGTCCAGGCAGCTGAAAAAAAATATAAGAGATATAATTAGATCAACCATGTTTACAAAATAAATAAAAAATATTTGTTAAGAGAGAAAATTGTGAAAAAGGCTGATGAAGCAAAACAATGTACATGTATCCATGAGAGAAAAGACCAAGTTCATACGAAATATTGTAACTGATATTCTACTTAATAAGCAAAGTAACTAAGAATCTTGCAATCTAGATATTGGTGAGGAAGACTTAAAACAAACTAAGGGATGATAAAATAAGATGTGAGAGATGTCATATATATACTAAAATCACAAGTATCCCAAGGGCCAAGGTACTTGATCTTAAGGCGAGGAGGGTTCGAGGGCTTGATCTTAAGCCCACTTAAGGTGCCTTTAACTAAGCTACATAAAGAGTAAAGATATACTACTTGGTGCTTATTACCGAGTTCCATAGACATGGTACATCACTAAAGAAATACGCAGGCAAAAAACACTCTCATATCTCTCATGTAATAGGGGTGACAAAGATGGAGCAACACACCGATTCTTAATAAAATGTGTAGGGTGTACAAGAACAAAAACTACGAGCCTGTAACAGATGACAAGCACATATGAAGTTGAAAACCAATCAGATCAATTTAATCACGTTTACCAATATGCCTATGAAGGACAAATTCATTTAGCATGTAAGCTTCCAGTTCAGTAGAATAAACCAAGGGGAAAACGATAATCCCTCTTGAATGCCTACGGCCAACAAATATAGCGATCAACAAACAAACCTTCAAAATAGTTAAATTAAGGCGTGAAAAACAACAAATTGATTTATGCCATTGATGAAACTCGGAACGCAAGCAGAGATTACACAAATCATAGAATCAAGGGCTACAACAACACGTACCGATTCGTAAACAAATGACATAGCCCACAAAAAGTTGAATAGCGCAACCTCACCCAAAGATAAAAAGGTTTCACGTGTTAAGTTCAAGATAAAAGGTTCATATTTTAAGATAAAAATAGAGATGTCTGAGGTCTTAATAAACACGGTTAGGCATTCAAAATAATTTCTATAATATGTAAAACTTTACTCTATCATTTCGAGACTCCATCAGTTTTTCTTGAAATCTAATTGTTTATTGTTCTACTTTATAAGACTAATTTTATAACAAGTCAGGCTCAATTAACTAAGTCCAAACTCCATTCATTCATCTCTCTCACCTTTTCCTAACCTATCCTATGTTATTTGCTAAACAATCATTCCTTTGTAAAGATTCTTACTAAACACATAAAATCAGTAGCTTCAGAAAATTTAGAAACAAAGTTGAAAAAAAAAAAATTCGGCTGGATTCAATAAATTTATGAAAGTTCACGAACCTAAATGATAGTTGATGTGGTATCATTACCGGTTATGTAGCACAATATTCAAGCCTTAAGTACGTCTATTCTAGTTCCATTTACCTGAAATTGAAAAGGAACAAAAAAACCAAAGAAATTACATCACTAGACAACAATAAGCAAATTATTTGAACTAAGACTAACTACTAAATCAAACATAAGTCTTGAACATATATTATAAATTTACCAGTCTCAAAACTTATCTTGTCACTCCGCTTAAATATTACAATAGACAAAATTAACAGTTAAACACCTTAGAGCCTCTTAGGCCAAACCTACCAACGTGAAATGGGCAGTTGTGTAAATGATTTGTTCTAATAACAAGAGGACCTTTAAGCCCATAATTACTTATTTATGCAAGGATTCATCGCACTTTAGGGTATGTTTGGAGAGCAAAAGTGGAGGAAAAGGGAGGGAAGGAGAGGGGAGAAATAAAGTTTTTCCTCCAAATCTTATGAAATGGAGAGATAAATTCAGCAAGTCAGAAAAGGTGAGTCAAACCTTGACAATTATAATGGCTTTAACTCCCATCACTATAAGAAAGAGGAAGGCCATACTCAACTTATCAGTAGCAACCTGCAGAAGTTGGAGAGATAAGCAGCAACAAAATATGATATATTACATTAACTTGAAATACATTTATAAACAACTACCTGTCGACCAATTTCCTTGACTAGCTTTGAAGCCTTCTTGATCGAGAAATTGATTTGAGTCCAACTCATGTAGTATCCTACTCATTTGATCAATCTGCATAGAGCTTATATCATTATAATAAATCCTGCAGATAAACTTGGTAACAATAAGGATAGCATGATAAATTAAATGGGATAAGTCAATTTAACAATGAAAATAAGACCTACAAGTGATCACCTGAGCTTTAAGAGGTGTTGCAGTTTCTATTCCAACACAAATTGTTTCTTGAACAATCTGCATCAAGTAAACAAGTTATTGACAAAGCACACAAGAACTTATACGAGACTATTTTGCACGTGAGGCCACCACATTAACCGTATAATTAGAGGAAAAACACAAGTTTTTAGCTTGGTTTTGCATGTGAGACTGTCTCATAAAGGACACGTGAAGTACTATCATATAGCAATATAGACTACGGAATGATGAACAATGTACTCTAATTAAAAACACGAACTACCGGAGTAGTATTGAAGGGTGAATAGAGAAAGCAACCACAAAATAAAAATCATCACCACATACGACTTACGGAAGACGACAAAACATGCTAGTAACTGTCACAAGATGAAAATTGAACATATTTGCCTCTCAATGTACCTTTTGGTTTTGATACAGCCCAGAACATGATACAAACTGATAGTTACAGTTAGAGCTCATTTGTCAGCTATATGTGATACAACCCAGAAAAACAAGACGCTACCAAATAAAACAAGGTTTGGTGCTTTATAAATTAATTAAATTTATATATTATTAAATAATGAATAGAACTTACCATGGATATCTCAATATTAATAGCAAAAACGCACAGAAATGATGGAAAATCAAGATAGGCGCTATAAACCCTTATAAATAAACCGGTTGACTGAAGAGGATTAGGTTATCTTACAAATTAATGCTGTAAACAATAGATCAAGAGTAATATCTACAAAATAGGGACATAGAGCATCAAATTTGAGTACAGTGACATCAAATCAAACAATAAAACAATTAAAGAAATAGTAGTATGAGAGATGGTCATCCTTACCAAATAAATTACGAGAATCTTTCATGTATAGAGAGACAAGCTTCATTTTTTATTGTAGAAGAGAAGGAAGGAATGGGAAGAGAGGCGGAGATCTTACAAACTGAGATAGGGTTTTGGGGGATAGTGGGCAGGGGAGTAGTTGAGTTGGAAAGGAGAAGAGATGAGTTGAGTTGATAGAAGCAAATTGATTAAAACGAGGTCGTTTATGTGCCACTTAATTTTTTAATGTGTTTTTTATATTCGCGGAGTATTAATTAGGGGACGCTTGTGTTAAGCGTCAATCACTAAGTGTCATTAAGTGACGGGATTTGTAGTAGTGCTCCTCTCTCACGGCCTTCATGGAGTCCTCTTCAACTACCCGATCTTGATCCTTTGACATGTCTTCGGCTCCCACCTCATTCTCCTTTGCCATGTCATCCTCAGTTCGCATGCCCGCTTTTTCCTTCTCCTCCCCTGCTTCCTTTATGACTTGCCGAACCATAACCAACTCTTATTCAGATGGCTTATCCCCCGTTTCCACCATTCTCAGTATCAACCTGGCCATTATTTTTAGCTGTGTAGTATAAATGAATATGATTAAAGTAAGTAGTATAATTTCAGCATATATATTTATAAATTATGTTGAATAAAATACAGTATTTATATACCCTATCATCACCACTCATTGCCCTTCGAATAGTTTTCCCAAAATACTTAGTGATACCAACATGTGTCGATAATGAGATCTAATGAGTCCATCCTTTTTCATTGAGTCCATAAGTCCTCTTTAGGACCCTTAAAAAGATAGGATGGAGGGTTGAGATTGAAGAGGGAAAACAAGAGATTAGTGCAAAAAAGATGAGATTGTTACTAATTAATTACTTTCCCTCACTACCATCACTAATCAAACCTCTAATTTCATTATATAAACCTTCTTTTTCCACTCACTTCTCTCTCCTATCACATAAATATCATCCCTCCATCTCTCTAAAAACCAAAAAAAATTCAAAAAACCAAAAAATTCAAAAAACCAAAAAAAGATAACTCCCTCCTCTCATCCTCACCACCACCGACCTGTCAGCCACCACACCACCACCATTGTCGAAACCCCGACCACCAGCATCCCGCCATAGCCAAAAAAAAATCGGATTTGAGAAGATCCCGTCCTTTCTCCACCACTACCCTCATCTTCTTCCTCACCCAACACCAGTGTCGGCTCCAACAACAACAACAAGACACAACCACCCTTCTTTATTGTCCAGATCTGGCCACGCCTCACGCCCACAACCCGAACCACCACGCCTCACGCCCTTTTCTGAGCACCATTTCCGTCTACAACCAACCACCCACCACAACCTAACACGACCCGACAACCACCCACTCCCCTTACACCTTCCGACCACCATTTTTACCTTGCACCACCCCGACAACACAACACCACTGCAACAACCATATCCGACGACACCATTGCAACCACCAAGGACGATCTACCACTCGCATGGTTGCCGGTTGCCGGATCTGAAACAAAAATACCATACCCGACGACCCCAGTTCAGATCTTAAAGAAAAGCTTTGTGTTTAAAGAAAGGGGAGGGGTTTGATTGGACGAAAACGGGTTATGGGTTTTGGTTGGTGGTTGGACGAAAACGGCTTTGTTTGTTTTTTTTTTTTTTAACTAAATCTCCCCTTGTTATCTTATTTTTTTTTAGATTTACACTTGTTTTTATTATGTTAAAGGTACACTGTGGTTGTTTCAGATCTAGTTTTACTCTTTTACATTTTACACTCGTATTTATTTAAATTTACACTTATATGTCCTCACATTTACACTCGTATTTTTTTAAATTTACACTTATTTTTCTTTACATTTACACATTTTTTTTATTGTTGTCGTTGCTGTTGATGGTGATTCATATTGTTTTTTGTTTTCATTGTTGTCCTGCATTTCATGTTTGTGTCGTTTTTTTCTTTCTTTCTTTTTTTTTTCAAAAGTGGTGTTTTAATAATATAAAAAGGTGGTGTTTTGTATTTGTGTACATTTACACTCACATTTCTTAACATTTACACTCATATTTCTTTACATTTACACTCGTAAATCTTAACATTTACACTTGTATTTGTGTACATTTACACTCATATTTCTTAACATTTACACTCATATTTCTTTACATTTACACTCGTAAATCTTAACATTTACACTTGTATTTGTGTACATTTACACTCATATTTCTTTACATTTACACTCATATTTCTTTACATTTACACTCGTATATCTGAACATTTACACTCGTTAAATTTATATATATTTACACTCATATTTTCGTGGATATGAGTTGGTGGTGGAGGACGGCGTTGGTGGTGTTTGTTGGGAGTCGGACTAAAGTTTTAATCGTAAAAGGACCAAAGTTACACTTATAAAGGACCAAATTTACACTCTTAAACCTTCAAATTTACACTTAAAATACTACATTTACACTCGGAAAACATCACATTTACACTTGTAAAATGTTAAAATTATATAAATTCAAAATTTTCGTCACAAAAAATCAAATTTACACTCTTAAAATGTTACATTTACACTCGGAAAATATCACATTTTCACTTGTAAAATGTTAAAATTATATAAATTCAAAATTTCCGTCACAAAAAATCAAATTTACACTCTTAAAATGTTACATTTACACTAGTAAAACATCAAATTTACACTTGTAATATGTTAAAATTATATAAATTCAAAATTTCCGTCACAAAAAATCAAATTTACACTCTTAAAATGTTACATTTACACTCGTAAAACATCAAATTTTCACATGTAAAATGTTAAAATTAAATAAATTCAAAATTTCCGTCACAAAAAATCAAATTTACACTCTTGAAATGTTACATTTACACTCGTAAAACATCACATTTACACTTGTAAAATGTTAAAAATTATATAAATTAAAAATTTCTGTCACAAAAAATCAAATTTACACTCTTAAAATGTTACATTTACACTCGTAAAACATCACATTTACACTTGTAAAACTCATACAACATTACATTTACACTTCTGAAATCTGAAACTCAAAACTGATTAATTAGGGGCTAGAGAGAGAAAGAAAAATTAATTAGTGTATAGAAATTTGATTAATGGTAATTTTCAATCTCAACCCCCCATCTCAATCCAACCATCCACATTTTTTTCCTTTTCTTTTTAATAGCCCTTAATCAAATTCATCTCAACCATTCATTGAGTCCATCCAAAGGCCCTTAGAGGGACTTATGGACTCAATTTGAGAGGAGGACTCATTAGAACTCCCCCCTCTCTCTCTCTCTCTCTCTCTCTCTCTATATATATATATATATATATATATATATATATATATATATATATATATATATAACATCGGTATAAAACACATAATAATATAAGAATTAAGTACTTACAAGTTTCTTCTTAATCAATCTATAACCATCTTTGGAGCTATAAAGGACGCTCTCTTTCTTTGAAATGTTCTCTAGGTTCTGCTTACTCATAGTCTTCATAAAATGAATTGTATCGAGTAACGTAAGCATATTTCTTTACTTATTAAGTGATTACTAATAAAGTGATCCCAATGAGTCGCAGATAAATTACCTTAAACTTGTCAGACTGCCTATAAGCGATAAAGTTATACCAAACTTCCTGGCTGACATACCGATACTTCTTCGTTGGTGGTTTCTTGTTCATCTCCCCGGTCTTCTTGTTGAACAAGTGGTTTCGAGCAACCTTTAACTTCCATGCTTTGAAGGATTCCCCTATCTTTTTTGTAGGTAACCATCATGTTGTTGGGGGACAGTGTAAGCTGACTGCATGTATGGTTAGCATATTTGGTTAGTTTCGTCTAATAGCACATAACGAATACTAAGATAATTTCATCTAAAGCATTTATTATTGTATATACATATATTTATTCTCTCCCATAGCTTTTCCTTCAGTTTTTCACTCAACTGATTGATACGTGGCGAACCAAGAGGCACATACTCTCTTACACAACAACCAATCCAACTCGCGAAATTTGCAGCAAAGGTACCATCTGGCAGCCCCGTTAATTCATCCCATTGAAGTTTATTTGGTATCCGTCTCTCTATTGCTTCTAGAAAAACCCTATGGGGCCTTCGCCCAGTATCTGATTCCAAATTATTCTTATCACCTGAATCTTTTTCGCCGGACTTTTTCCCATCTTTTGTTTTCCGCTTTCCACCCATAACTAAACCAGAAATTAATAAACTACTAACTTTAAGCATTAAGTCGACATAGCATGAGCACTATCTCAAATAAATGATCACACAGTATACCTAAAAATATAGGTGTTGTTTAACACACAATATACTTAAAATAATAGGTGTTGTTTAACACACAATAAACATAAGATAATTAGGGGATAATATCACAACTAAAAAAGAAAATAAAGACATTAAGTTAATGAGACGAAGGAGTAGGGTTTATTACTAATTCTTCAAAGAGGAGAAGCCGGGACAGGTCTGGCGATGACGGAGGGGACGGCGGAGGCAATTGGGATGGCGACGACGACGGCTACGGAGAAGACTAGTGGTTCTAGGGAAACTCAGTGTTCGAGGGTTTTAAGTGAGCGAGGAGAAGGTTTGCATGTGTGTTGGTTGAGGAATGTGGACTGATTTAATTGAGACTAATAAACACAGGTGAAGCCAAACCGCCTTTTTTTATTTTACAACGGTTGAATAAAAACCCGTAATTGTTTTCATTATAATATAACGGTTAGTGTGTAATCGTTGTCTTTTATCTTTTATTGTGTCCAGTTTTTCCCGCCAAAAAATAAAAGCATCTTCCATATTTGGTATTAAGTTAGGAATTCAAGACTAAATTATACAGAACCCAATGTAATTAATGCATATATTAAAAACTTCTTTCCTTATTTAGTTTCCTAAATACAACCCAATAAGCAATTAATAAACATACATTAATCAAATGACCCAAAATATACTACGTCATGGACAATATCTCTTCCCATTATTGATGGTGTGGGAGTCAATTTTAACTCTGGTTTTTTCTTCCAAATCCGACATCATCTTCTATGACCTAAACCACCATTGACGCCAAGCTTTTGTTACTTCACTCACGGTAGATACATACCAATCGCATCTGGGTAATACATACCCCACCATCAAATCCTTAAAAGAACCAACTTCGAAAGCCGACGAATTCTCATCTGTACCTTCAAGAATTATATGTTTAAGGGGAACTTAATGAAATGGAAAGGACATTGTTCCTTTAACCTTTCTCATAACACATCCATTTTCTTCTCGCTTTCAATATAGCTCGGTTGACGATGCAATTCTCTTAATTTTTTATTTTCTGCTTCTTCTAACAACTTACGATCCCTCTGCACCCATGGACTCGCAATATTTGTTCCTTGGTTAACGGCCATAATTATGGAATAAAATTAAAATTATTTTTAAGATGCAGCGTTAATTCAAACCCACCAATAATGCAACGTTGATTCAATAAAAAATAAATGAATAGTCCATGCATTTGTCAAATCAAGAATAATGAGAAATATTCACCACGCCTTAAAAAATCCCATTGTCATATCATGTACTTATTTTTTTTTAATATATTGAGATGTATGGTCATATCTTACATGTATTTATTTTTTTAATATATTGAGTCGTATGGTCAAACAATTAATGAACGGTCCATATTGAAGTTAGAACGTCACCATTGACAACGGTTGTAGGAGAACCGGTGTTAATGAAAATTTTTACAATGGTTGTAGGTGAACCGTTGTTACTGAACAAATTTACAACGGTTGTAGGTGAGCCGTTGTTAATAAGTATTATGTAGCAGCAATCTTGATTACTGACTGATCTATGGAGTTCAAAAAAATGGAAACAAATCAAACAAGCATAACTCAACACTTTCAAAATTATCATTTCATTTAATTTTAAACCAAATACATTACAGCATTTATCTGAAATAAAAAGATGTATAATAAGCCGGAACAACCCCGGTTAAGAGTAAAAAGCGCTTCTCAACCTGACACCAACTACGCCACTCTGGTATACCGCTAACTTCCGGGTCATTGGCTTCATATTTTGCAATAACAGATTGAATATATATATTCAAGGACACGACTTCCATGTGGAGATAAGGTTGGAAGAGTACAACTCAACATATCTCTCGCTGCAGCCAAGTTGCGAGTAATAGGCCGACGAGGGTATGTAGATGATGATGATGATGATGAGGCTTGGTTGACAAGTCGGACTGCTTCACGCCTCTTAATCCAAAAATTCCATTAATGTTCAAGGGATGCTTTGATTAATGGGCATTGATCGGCGGGAAGCCCGGCGATAACCTTCCCATCATCTGCAATCGTTTGTGTAAGCCATTCTTCATTGTTGATAAAATTAGGGTTCATTGCCATGTTGTTTCAAATTTGTGTAATGAGGATGAAATATTGTGATTTGATTAATGGATGTTAATAAAGGATGCTTTAATATTTATAGTCACATTTATAATTTTTTTCAAAACCGTTGGTAATTAATTCCTAAACATTAATTACCTAATTAATGTGAAAGTTAACTTATTAACAAATATTTTTAACCTACGTAATTTGCAATAAATAATTAGAAAATAAAATACTCTACCACGCATATATTCAGGAAAAACACATACATAACAAGAAATTAAAAGACGCGCCGTTTCAACAACATTAATTAGAATAATAATAATTAATCAACATAATCATCTTGTAATTCCCCTGCGATTGAGATAATATTGGAAATTCAATATGTGGATGATTAGGAGGCACTTGTTCCGCCTCCCATGAATGAGGCACAGTGTCAATATAGTGCCGATATGTTCTTAATAAATTAATGTTGCAATCGATTGCAATCCATAAATATAGCGCTTGTAACACATCATCCATAAAATAATTTTTCTTCTCAGCATCATGATCCTCGTATCTTCATGGAGTTTTCTCGCTTGACGAAAAAGAGTTCAGCTTCTTCCCAAAACCTTCAAATTCGATCATTGCGTAACCAAGAAAACCACGAACTTTAGTCCAAGCTGGGTGGACCTTTTTAACGTTCGTATAACCACCTTGACGAAGCATATCTCTCATCCAAGTAAAAATTCTCGAAAAAGCGTTACCATTGTCATCATATTTGATTGGAAGGTTGTGTATAATACAGGTAATAGGATGGACATAGCGGGTATTTGATTGTGATTCAGCGGGCGTAGAAGACGACGACGACATGGTGATCGAAGTGTAATATTTTTAATTAAATTATAGGCTATAACTAATTGAACGTTGAATTCGTGGATATGGTTAATTAATCACATTATAAGTGATATTTATAGGAAAATATTTATGCATGTATGAATATAATAAAGGACAGATAGTAATAATGGTCAAACAAAACAATGCATGCAACGGTTCATTATTTATCATACATGCATTAGTTGAATATTAAACATTGAAAAAAAGTTTACAACGGTTATTTTTAACCTGTAAATGATAAATAACAACGGGTATAGAGGAACCGTTCTTTCATAATAGAAAATGATAACGGTTACAAGAAACCCGTAGCTATAACATAACAACGGGTACCAAAAGCCGTTGCTGGTGTTAATTTAGTAATGGTTTTCGAAACGCCGTTTTCTTAAACGAGTTTTTGGAAACCGTTAAATGTTTTTGAAAACGGTTTCATAAACAGTCGTTGTCACATTATAATAACAACGGTTTTCAAGGGAAACTGTTGTTCTTATTAGCGTGGTCGAGTTTCCGCCAATATTTGAAAAACGGTAATCGAAGTGTCGTTATTATATGCATTAAACCGTTGTGATACGCTCTTTATTGATGGCCAGATTTGGCGTAGTGATATGAAATGCACTAGGAAAGCAAATATGAAGCAATTGACGAGTAAAATGGCTATGAAATGCTATATTATTATGCAAAATTAGGTTAGTTAGGGGACTAAATGTGCGTAATTATGACCCACATCAGTTAATTATATTCAATTGATGTAAAAATGACTGGGAGTGCATCTAGTTACTCCCTACTGATTGTCGACCCCTTCTCTTAGGTTGAACGCTCATCGCTATTTGGATGTTGTTGCTAAGAATGCATCGAGGGGCGAGACGAATAATAAATTAGGAGTTTGCTTTCATGTTTTGAGAACCTTGAATAATGTATTAGTTTGGTTTTGATTTAGTAGCGAACCGGATTGGTCAGGTGTTTCCGCCACCTTGACCCTTTTATCAGTATTACACTCTCATTATTCTTTATTATACATTTTCCCTTTGTTTTATAATCCGGGTTGTTACAGTTGGAATAAGAGCGAACACGCTCCCAACTATCGCTTTGTTGATGAGTAAAATAAATGGCCTAGTTAATGAGTGAGAGTAAATGGCGTAGAAACCATGAGGATTTGTTGGTTTTCTGATTTTTATAGAGTGTATGAGTAGTTTTTTGGAGTGGTACTTAGGTTCTACCACTTATAACGAGATTTTTTTCTTGAAGATGGTGCGTAACTCGAATGGTGAGACCGATGTTGATCGCATCAGGAGACTTGAGGCCGCTTTGGCAACCATGGTTGAGGGTTTCACCAATCACCTCAACAACAAGAATAATAACCATCCGTTGAGGAGTACACCAACAAGTTCGTGAAGCTGTCATGATTTGTTACTTCTGTGGCTATGGACGGGGTGTCGAGGACTCGTCGCTATGAGAATAATCTGGCTCCTAAGGTCCGGACTACTCTATCTGGCATTCCTTCAACTTCTTTCCAGGAGGCTTATGATCGTGCTCTTAGCATATATGATTCCATTCTTGCTACCGAGGCTGAGGAAAGTGCGAAGAGTAAGTTTGTTAATAGGCCTTATATTGCACCTAGTGCTTCCCAGAAGAAGCAGAAGTTCGAGGCTCGTCCGTATACCCCGCGTGATCAGAGTCAAACGAAGGAGGGTATGACTTGCTACAAATGCAGGAATCTTACGATACGGGTACGAGGCTGCACATGCTACACAACCAAATCTCCGGGACACAAGGCTGCTAATTGTCCCCAAAAGCCTACGGTTGATGCTCCTAAGACTGAGGCCCCGAAGACTGGTCGTGTATTTTTGATGAGTCGTGCAGATGCTAATCCAGATGTGGTTACGGGTACTTTTCTGGTTCACTCTTTATCTGCTTTTGTTCTTTTCGATACAGGTGAGTCGATGTCTTTCGTATCTGAATCCATTTACGTCTCTGTTGGACTCACTTCCTCATCATCCGTTGATACCTCTATATCCCTTCCTACGGGTGAGATTATTTCTTGCTCCGTTCTGTTCAAGGACGTACCTGTCAGTATTGTAGGGGCGGTCCTTCCTGTCGATCTTGTCCGATTCTAACTATGAGAGTTTGATGTAATTTTGGGCATGCACTGGTTAGCTCGATATGATGCTAGGTATTAGTGTCGTGATCAGAAGATCGTGCTTCATAGTCCTACATGTTCGAGGGTTTCTTATCAGGGTGTTAGGGTTACACCTACTCTCAAGTGGGTTTCTTCTTTGAAGATGGTTAGCATGGGTATAAAGTGTCATCAGATCTATCTGTGCAGTGTTTGAGATGTTTCAGCTGAGCTGAAGTTCGAAGATATCCCTGTGGTTAAGGAGTTCTCTGATGTCTTTGCTGACGATCTACCCTGTATTCCACCTGAGCTAGATGTAGAGTTCTCAATTGAGTTGTTTCCTAGAACTGGTCCCATTTCAAAAGCTCCTTATCGTATGGAACCAACTAAGTTACAGGAACTTAAGAAGCAACTTGAGGAAATGATCGATGCGGGTTTTATTCGACCGAGTTCTTCACCGTGGGATGCTCCAGTTTTGTTCGTTAAGAAGAAGGATGGTAGCATGCGGTTGTGCATCGACTATCGTGAGCTGAATAAGGTTAATATCTGTAGATACCCAGTATCTGTTGAATCCCCAACAAACACCCGAGGATTATCGAACTACAACATGCTTAGGAATCGCTACGTTTGATCGACAGTTTGTATAACTATGTGTCGGAAAACTCAAAATGATTTCGAAAACAAAACATTTCAAAAGTACCTGGAGTGTTTTATGCATGACGACGGGGTCATAATGACACTAACTGGAGTCAAAACCGACACCGGACCAAAACCCGACTCAAAATTCAAATCCCAACTCCAACAACGGGTTAAACCGAGTCAAGCACAAAAAACTAAAATCTCAAACCTTCCATGCTAAGAATAAACAGTATACTTGATGTTCAAGTACAACAATCATGATATACAAAACCTAGGATAGAACAAACCAAAAATCTAAATGCGTAATAGTGACAAGATAACATGAAGACCCGCGGACATCCTCGCGCCTCTTCAAGCAGCCCAGGTGGCCTCGTCGTTCAAAATGCACACAACCACACAATCCTCTATAAATACCCCTCAAATGCCACCATTTGAAGCCACGCGAGTGTCCGCCCCCTCTTTTCTCCCTTTAAATTCTAGACCTCGACTTCGTGAGTCAACAAACGAAACGTACTTTTGACCTACCAATTGATAATATGAGCCATACACATGGTTTGGTACCGTCATCATGCATTAAATCACTTCACATACCACTTCGACCAAATACTCCATCACTAAACAAAGAAACACTCCTTTACAAAAACGGTTTTAAATCGAGTTTTCCGACTCAACATATTTTTCACTTTGTCGATTTCTCGTCAAGCAACCTAGCATGTAAGTATGAGGGTATAATTAATCCTCATCTTTCATGCTCTTTTTATCTGTTTTCATGACTTTAACATGCTAAAACATGCATAAAATGATCCAAAATACAGATTAGTTGAGCCAAAACTGAGTTTTGACCTGAAGTACAAGCCCCTAGTCACAACTAGGTGGCTCGCGCCTCTTATGGCTCCCCATGTCAGAACTCAAATGTGTGTGAGTTCATCTTCCCCTCATTTTCATTCATTATTTGTAATCGGTTTTTACCATTTCAAATACTTAAATCCTTTTTACAAGTAAGCACTTATTTTTTAAACATAAATTATATTCACCCTTGGTTCCTTATACCATCACGGTTTAATCCATGACTCGGTGATAATATTTGGTTAATTACATTTTAAAGGGTATTTTAAAGCCTTTTGTTCATTGGTTTACATGCATAATCATCCTTGGTTCTACATACTATGTCGGTTACATCCGAGTACGATGATGAACTTTGACTAACTACAAAGCAATGAACTTAATATAATTAGTTCATATTAAGCACTTTTTACACTTTATTTACAAGCAATGAACTTAACATAATTACTTTTCTTACATTTTTTTTGCACCTTTTCTTACAAAACTATTCATGTCAAGCTTGCAAAACCGAACCCGACATCGAATATTATCAACATAATGATAATTATTCTGAGTCCCGTTCTTCATATTAGCACAAAAATGGTCTTAACGACCTTTTCAATATAATGGGTTTTGACACCGTATCACAAATAATTTCACAAACATTTTCATAAACACTTTTAAAACGACCAGGAGATGTCTTTTTGGTCATTGCCTGACCCGCGCCGAAACAGGCCCTCTGATTTCCATTTTTCAAACCTAGATAGGCTCCCTTGCATCGCCTTAAGGCTCACGCCTCAATAGGCTGCCTGGTGCTATTCCTGTTTCCTTTTTAGCACTCGTCTAGGACGATCCCGACTTCGATTAACTCGAATATAGGACGGATCAGATTGTTGAGTCCGCATTTTAAACTTTGTATTAACAAAACACTTTTCTAAGACAAATGGATCACATTATGCAGCATAAACCTAACTCGGTAAATGGATGTTTAATTTCCGTCTTGCATGCAAATCAACATTAAATCCAACTCGACATCAATTACTTGATATTTGTATAAACAACCGACTTAGCAAATTTCACATTTTCGGTTTAAACTTGTGGATGCGCGGGCGGGATTGGGTGTCCGATTAAAGGGCTTCCCAATACGTACCCTCACCTCTTACTCAGAAACTTTGGATAGTGGATGACCTTATCCAGGGCGAACGAGAGTCATTCTAGCGATAGGATGCCAAAGAGGGACAATTCCTTATCTTTAGTACCTATGTCAAGCACCGCTTTTTCCCTTGAATGACCTAGGTATAATAAAGTGGATTCAAACGGTTTCTAGGCATGCCATAATTGCTTGGTGGCGACTCCTAACATCTCTGCATCGTTTCGAGACCCTCACCAAGACGAAATCGACCGATCTAAAATGATCCGGTCGAAAGCATCTATTACGCCGCCGAGCGTGGCTTTCCAACGGTTGCACGTCCATAGATTGGCGCGCAGGTGGCCTATGTCCACAGATTGGCGACTCCGCTGGGGGAAAACTAGGACACTTGTGTCTTTGAGATCCTTAGATGGTGAGACTCGAACGAGGACTTGGTTGAAATGCATTAATTGATATTATAGTCATAAGTCGGGTTCCTTTTCCGGGCCCATAACCAAACCTTTATCGACCAATTGGCTCGTCAAGTATACCATTGGCGTTACACATATCTGTTTCGTCAAAGAGCATTCAATTCCTTCGTGCACGAGGCTAGGGCAGCAACCTTACACAATTTGTTTAAATTGGCATCCCTCTCGAAAATCGGGGATTGATCGCTTGGTGTGTAACCACCCTTATTAAGCCAAAACCCGTGTCAGCATTATGCATAATATAATAACTGTGAGTGCTTATGTGCTATCTGATCATAAGTCCTTGCATGTCATTTTCAAATTTTCAAAACACCTTTTCGCACAGTTATAATGGCCATTTCAAACCTCGGTCTTTCGCCGACCGTTGTGCACCTTTTTACGCCTGCGTAATGACGATTTTAAAAACCGGTTCTTACAAATCGTTTCAAAAAAAACATCCTTTTTATACCGTCGTAATGACGATTATCAAACCGGTTTTTACAACCGTTTCAACAAAAACACCTTCTTGCGCCGTCATAATGTCAATTTTGAAACACGGATTTTAAACCGTTTTGCACCGACATAATGGACTTTTGCGCCGACATAATGGCCATTTCAAAACCCGAAAATAACACACCTTTTTCGAGGCTTTTCAAATCACAAGGACGACACATCTTTCTCGAGGCCACAGCAATTTCAACCCTTTTCAGACCCCGATTTTCAAAACGCACGATTTTGAATTTCAAAAATCCGTCTTCGGAGCAACGCATCTTTTTTAAAGCCGCCTCAACTCTAACTCAAACCATCTTTTGAAAACAAACCTTAAACAACCCTATTCAACTGGCCGACTTTTAGAAGATTCCTATTCTTCGGAAGCCGTCCATAAAGCAACAAGTATATCTTTTTGAAAAAAATTATTTTCGAAAATTTCAGTCCACTACTTTAATTCCGCCTGTGTCTACTGAGTCAAAGAAAACGTACTTATGAGTCTTTACTTATGAGTCGTCTTACCTCGAGACTCATTCAACGGTGTCACGCCATTACGTTGAACGCGAGTCAAAGTCCGGTCAACACCGTCACACCATCAAACGAGTTAGCACCGAGGCACCGCACACGGTTGCCCTCGTCTCGTTGGGTCCAAAGTGTCTTTCCGTCCTTTGTGATGTCCGAATTTATTCGTTAAACCGTGTCGGATTGGGATGTAACGTGAGCCATTTTCTGCCTTAGAACCATGGCCCCATGTTCAACTTCGTCGAACAACAACAACGATGACAACAGATATCTCACAATTGCTCAGCTCGCTAGCCTGCTCACTGCCCTGAAGGTCACTCTGGACCGTGTCGAGACCCGTATCGACACTCTGGAAAATAAGGAAACCGAAGAACATAATACTCCGCCTTTAACCGAAATTGAGAAAAGGCTCAAGCACTTGGAAGAGCAACTCTTGGCCCGTGGAAAGAACATTCACCTCGAAAACAACTGAAGGTTCGAGCCCAGTGGGGATCAACTACCTGACAACTTAGATCACCTTAACTGATTTACCTATGTTCAAGGGAGTCGAGGACTCACTAAATCACATCCGGGCCTTCAAGGATTACATGTCCATCAAAGGGGTCAAACAGGAGCTCTTTACCCGGATATTTCCATCGTCCTTGGAACCGATTCTTCGTCAATAGTACTATTTCCTCAACCCAAAGAGCATTACCACTTGAGACGAAGTCGCCGTTGAATTCGCAAAGCAATACGCCGACAATGTCGAAAATCAAGCCAAGACCCGCACTCTTGAGGTCCTAACCCAAAATGAAAAAGAGGGATTCACCGAATTCCTAACCTGTTGGAGGAGGAAGAGCACCCAATTGTTCAGCAAACCAAGCGAGTCAACCTTGGTGAAGAAATTTCTCAACAACCTCCGCCCGATTTATGCCAACCTACTAAGATATTAGAACATCAAAACCTTCCAGGATCTGCAGATCCTCGAAACCCGTATCGAAGATGATCTACGCAAGGGCGTTCTAGCCAAGACCATGGGTAGAGGCTATCAAGGGTCTACATCAACTGGGTCTCGTCCCTACGGTCAAACAAACAAGATTGATGTGGTCAACCTCCTCGAGCCAACTACAAAGAAAGCTGAACGTCCCTAAAGGACATTCACCAACTTGGGATCAACCTATGCTAGCGCCCTGAAAAGGCTCATGGACCAAGGGAAACTGCAGCCAATCGGGCCCATTCCGGACCCGCTTGAAGCAAGGAAAACCCAGGTTTTCGAACCCTAACACCTATTGCCAATATTACCAAGGCAAAGTGTTGGAGTATGTGTCCTCAACAATAGTGCGATCACATGTTTAAATCTCAAATTAAGAATACGTAAGGGATGATTCATTTATATAGTCAACTGATCAACATTTATCAGTAATGATCAGCTTACTAGAGTTAGACATTACTGTCGTTTGACGGTGGTGATCAGTTGATCCCTTAAGGTCACACCTAAAGGATGATGCCCTTATCAGTAAAATTGAGTAATTATATGACGATACAAGTTAATCAATTCCTTAAAATTGAACAATTCATTTGTGAGAGAGAATATTGATATCTTATTGTAATGGGGTTAAATAAGATTTATTTTAGTAATTGAAATACTTTATTACTAAAATTGATTATTGTTTGAGAAACAATAGAGAAAAGAATGAATGGTTAATTATAATTACAAGATGTTGTGAATTATAATTGTATGACCCATTTTATTTATGTGATCAAGTATCACTAGTCAATTTGTTATATGTGATTTAATTATTTTATAAAATGGTATTTATTTGATAAATATGTATTAAATTAATTACTAACATGTAACATAATACATGTGACATATTCTGTGACAAATGACAAATGAAAAATTGACAAAATAAAATGGTTGTCCATTTTATGTAAATGGACCAAAATATTGGTGTGGAAGTTGTTAGTGGGTGAATTATTTTATGAGATAAAGTAACCTAATCACGCCTAACCTAAAACTAGCTTACACACCTACATATTTAGAAAAGAGTAAAAGAAAAAGGAGATGCCATATTTTGGCATATAGCCTTCACCTTACACGGCTCCCCTCCTCTTTTTATGATGAGAAGTTGTTCTCATTTTCACTCTTACCATTCATTCATTTTTCACATGCATTATTCTCTCTACTCTTTCATCTTTCTCTAAAATATGAGAAGGTTCAATTTAAATTATTCATAACAATTAGTAATATTATTAATGTAATATATGAGTATTAGTAATCAATTTTAAGGTAGACTACTAAATAAATATCTAGTTAATATTATTTAGTAGTGATAAGGGCTAATCTAGGGTGAAATCAAGAGAAGAATCTCTACATTAGGATTTTTGGAGGATCATCCAACATATTAAGCTCAAGAACAAATAAGGAAGGTAACCTTATTTGTGCCCATATTTCGACTCACCTAACAATGTAAGGAACATTGTTTTTCTTATTAATCTCTTATTTTGTTATACATGCACTAGATCTAAAGAACAAATAATTAAAATGTTAATTTGTTCACTATTATAAGAGTCTAATAATAGGTATATGAACCTAACAAGTGGTATCAGAGCATAGGATGTTGCATGCATAATCGGTTATTATTTTTTCGGGTTAAATTGTTAACATATAAAACTAAAAATTTGTGATTTATAAGAGTAAGTCACGAAATTATGATGCATGTTATATATTCTGGTCCTAAAATGTTTTTAGGTCATCTTTATGATTTATGGTAATTTATTGCTCATTTTAATGATTTTTAGCGATTTAATTGCATTTTTATAAGTAAAATGGATTTTTATTCACTAAAAATAGTTAAATATCACTACTGGCCGTGATTTTTTAGTATGACCTCACATGAATATGTTATTTATTGCATGTAAAATTTCATATTAATGTGATTAATATTTCATGATTTATGAAATTTATGTGATAAAAGAGGCATAAATGGAGGTTAAATGACTAAAAATGGCTAAACTAAGTTTATGACCTTAAAAATTTTATATGCCGTCACATTCATATTTTAAAAGTTGTGTGTAAAATCTCGTATTAATTTGATTAATATTGCATGATTTATGATTTTTATGAGATAAAAATAGATTAAAAGAAGTAAAATGGTTAAAAATAGTTAAACTTTGAACCAGGCTATGATATTTTAATATGTTTTTACATTCATGATTTACATACTGTATGTAAATTTTGAGATGAAATGATTTTATTTTGCATGATTTATGAATTTTTAGAGTAAAAATGGCATAAATAGTGACTATTTTACCATAAATAGTTAAATCGAATTACGTGGCATGAGAAAAATATTTTAGGTTGCATAAATATTCTACTTATCAGATCTAAAGTTGTAAAATTGATTGGATTAATTTTTGGATACTTTCGATGTTCTATGAGATGAAACCGATAAATTGCAAGTATATTTTCTGAAAATTAATTCGAAAATTTTAACCATTATTTTTCACATTATGAGTGTCATGGAATTATTCCAGAATGTTCAAAAATTTAAAATTAAAATTTTGAAATTATTGTAATTTAATTTGGATTTATTTCATAAATGTTATGATTTTAAGGTAAAAAATGAGCATAAAATTAAATCAAGTTGAATTATTGTCAAAAATTGAGTGATGACTAATTTTTGAGTCCTAAGAGTGTTAGGATAATTAACTTGAGCTTAAATTCATTTTAAGCATTGATTTGTGATTTTAAGAAGTTATTATCACGCATTTCCATAAAACCGGGTTATATTATCGATATAAATTAAATAGGGCGATTTGGCACATAATTTGGCATGATAGATACATATTATAATGCTGCATATTTCAATTGTTGAATGTCTTTTATTTATATAATTTTGAATTATGTAATTATCTTAGTATGGCCTTAGTTTTAATCGATATTACCCGTAATGAAAGGGAATATTGATTCGGTTGTAATTTAATGTGATCTCGTATCACTTTTATTTTTACTAGTTTTTCCATTTTACAAATGTATAATAGGAATAGGTTTGTATTTTTATTATTATTTGTAATTATGAAATTGCTTCAAGACAGTGCCATTCTGAGAGGATGTCTCGACAAAGACGGTGTTCTTGGGAAGCGTGCCACTTGAAGATTCCAGGGATCAATGGAGTTGGTTTCCGAATATGTAATAGATTATTTGATTTTCTATTTTAGGAAGCCAAAATAGGAATTTATTATTATTGCTTTGCATTTCTTTTAATATGTTACATGCATTGCCAAATCGCCATAACAACACATGCATATCATATCGAGTCATCAGTCGTGTCAATTATAATTATCGTAGTTCATCGCTTTAGTTTACTTAAAACGTGATAGATAATAAATTGATACGACCTCTCAAAAATTAATAATTGAGAATTAGCCTTACCAAATAGTAGAAACCATGAGTCCCAATTTCATGAGGAAGTAGGCTCGGCTCACCGGGGTACTAAACTTGTTACGTTGGGTAAGTGGGTAATAAAATGTTATTACATCGAAATTTGGATTGAGCTCAACGGAAGTATTCGTGACCGTAGTCGCATGTGTTCCGGGCTAAAGATAAATATTAAAGTAATTTTTATCGACCGAGAGTTCTAGAAGTAGAATCGATTAAAGAGTTAATCCACCGAGTTATATTAATAAGGGATGAATCGGCTCACCGTGCCCGAGTTAATATGAATTTGGATCTCGGAATCATCCCCCCTAAACTAAAAGAATAAGAAATTCTGAACATTTTCCCGCTCAATTGATTGACTATAGTGGTGGGCCATGCTAAATATTAATAATTGATATGATTCACTAACAAAAGAAAGTGGGACCCGTGTTATTCTATACAAGTTTATTCAACGCAATTAACACAATCTTCTACACTGGTTTCTTGAGGAAGTACAAAATAAAGTGGCCCCCATATTATACACTACCAAATAACTTCTTCACAAAACCTGAAAATAAATACAAAAAATATATTAATATAATTTATAAAATCATATCGCAATATACTAGGTATATACAAAAAATATATTAATATAATTTTGATATTGTAATATACCCATGCAGAGTATATAATTATCCTATATTACTACGAGATTATATACTTATATTCTACGAAATATATTGATTGAAATATATTGATTTATGAATATTTTTTGCGTTATATTCTACGAAATACCAATTCCTACTCATTTATATAAATATTTTTTAAATTCATACTATATAAGCTAAGCTCACAAATGTCGTGCTTTAGCACGGGATCTCAACTAGTTTATAATAGTTGGGTAGAGGTCACTATATAAATGCAATACTTGTTTATAAGTATAATTAAAACGATAGATGTTTATTATTTCCTTCATTTCCGTTTTTGTAGTTATTTATACGCAATGGATTCATCTAATACTCTTACACCAATACTATTAATTCATGGCTCCAATCATTCGATGAAAAGTGCTCCGAGTATGACAATGATACGATTAGAGAATTACGCATTGGCATTGGTCAGGATGGAAATCTTTGCTATTTTACCACTTCCACACCACCCACTCCAATATTTATGCCTACCTCTTTGGTAAGAAAACCTTGTGAAGAAAATCTCACTAAATCCAAGGCATCCTTGTTTGAAGAAACAAGGAGAAGTATTAAATTCAGTAGGATTTCTAGCAAGAGTGTCCTTGCAACTGAAAGGAGTATTGGTATTATTAAAGAAAAGGCAAAGATGGGTAAGAAACCCAAACCTGATAATGAACTGGAAATTGATAGTGTGACTACCACAACCAAGACCAAGAAGGGTGTCCAATCCTATGAAGAATGTCATTATTGTAATGTCATGGGCCATTGGAAGCGAAATTGCGCCAAGTATTTGGGAGATATCAAAGTCGGACTTATTACTCCAAGTGGGACTTGGAAATGTGGAAAAGCTAAACAAGAGTGATATAAATCTCCGACAAGGAAATGGAGCTAGGATAGCTGCCACTTCAAGAGGGACTTATATACTTGTTTTAGCTAAAAGCTTTGAGTTGTAATCAACATAGTCGTTATTATGTACCGATTTTGTCTAAAACATTATTTCCATTTCTATGTTAGACATGAAAGGATTTATTTTAAAATAGAAATAGCCGTGAGCCATGTCAATTATCTTTATGATATACAAGTTTTAGACACTTCCAACTCAAGCAAAGATATCTTCATAATACAATCCAAAAGACTCATAACTTTTAATCCAAATGATTTGTACATTTGCCTTTTTCGATTAGGTCACATAAATGAGAAAATAATTAAACGCTAGTGTCGACTAGAATTATTGGACCATTTGATTTACAATCATATGGAATATGCGAATCTTGTCTCCTTCGCAAAATTATTTATACTTCCTTTAGTGGTAAAGGGACACGAGCAAGTGATTGGTTGGGACTAATACATGCCGATGTATGTGTTCTAATGAGTATCACCGCAAGGGGAATTTATGACTACTTTATCCCTTTTACCAATGATTTAAGTAGATATGGGTATGTTTACCTGATCAAATATAAAGTGAAGCATTTGAGAAATTTAAGGAATTTCAAAATGATGTAGAGAACCAATTGAAAAAAGTACTAAAGCATTACGATCCGATCAAAGTGGCAAAGATCTAAGTAATAAATTTGATTTATTAAAATATAGAATATGACCAAGTGTCACTACCCATAAGATCAAACTAATATGAGTCAGTTTAAGGTATTGAACTCAATTTTGGGAATTTGCAATCCAAAACGAACACGTAATTCTAAATGAATGGTGATGTGACTCATAATTGCGCACATTTAGTCCCCTAATTGAGCCTATTTTGCATACTATTATAACATTTCATGACCATTTTATCCGTCAAATGCTTTCTATTTTGCTTTCCTAGTGCATTTTATATGTTTTGTAGGAAAGGAGATAATTAGGCGGAAATTCCCGTCTCCCGTGCATATTTAGAAGCTTATTGATGATATTAGATGGACTAGTATGAAGAGGAGGCAAGAATGGTGACCAAGGATGTAGGAATAAAGAGTATATAGAAGGCTCACAGGCTTAAAAGCAAGGATGACGAGAAGGAAGACATTACAAGAAGAAATTGCTCGGAACCAAACCGAGAGTTGCTTCTTTGGCTCTGAAAATATGCTAGATGAAACGGCATCGAAAAATCAAGTGATCTAGGCTTTTGAATCACTCCAATAGGAGTCCGGATGAGAAAATGACGTCCGTTTTACAATCCGAGCTCAAATAGAGAAACTGTCCGCCAGGACGAGCGTCCCGAGGCCCAATCCGCTCGTCTCCTCCAGGACGAGCGTCTCCCCTTCAAAGACGCTCGGATTGTTTGACAGACAAGAATGAAGAAGAACACTGCCTTAAGTTCCGAGCGTCCCGTGCTTGATCTGCTCGTCTTCCTCTCCTACAGTCTGAGCGTCCCGACCCCCAATCCGCTCGGATTCCTTCACAGTGCAAAACGTCCTCTTTCTTGTTCCACTCGAGATGCGCATATTTCTGAAAGATTAGCAAAAAGGAGACTAGCATCTTTCTTTGAGAGGAGCATTTCCCCACTCAACACCTAGCAATGCTATTTACTAATCTACCCTTGCTTAACCTAATGATGCACCACAATATATACTCCATTTGTAATGCTCTCTTAACCAAGTTTCCTTTGATTAAATCAAGCTCCCATAGTAGGAAATTCTCTTAGATTAGATTAGGAGTAGATTAGAATAGATTAATCTCAATATTTCCACAGAATTACACATTAATCTTTCCTTAATTATTGTTCAAGTTTATTATTGGGTAATTGAAAATTATTGGGTTATTATTGGAGAATTGAAAACTCTTCATCAATCAATGAAGTTCTCTTCTTTTATTCTTTGCTTTATTATTTGGAATCATCTCATATTTGGTATGATTCTTTTACCTTTTACTCTTTATTGTTTATTTTCCTCATTCTCTTATCATGTTTACACTTGTTGTGATGATGGACACCATTAATGACATGTTTACCATGATAATAAGTGAGTAGTCTCTTAACTAGGATTAGTGGGTAATTAGGGGAAACAAACATGGGATTAATCATGCTTAATCTAATATGTTTTCATAATTAAATTGTTTGCTTGTTGTGATGTCAACCTATGCACATGTTATGTTTGATGAAATGCTAAGCCTATGAATCCTTGCATTTTTAACCATCTCTTACCTATTCAACTTGACTTGTAAGATATAAACCAACTCGAGTCTTGTTAGACCATGCATAGAAGTGATTAGGAGGAAAGTAAGTCGACTTGTTGGTGTTGTACAATCTAATTCGGCTCCGGGACCCAACTCTTCCTAAGAACCGTAAGACATAAACCAACTCGGTTCCTTTACAACATAAATTGCTTGCACCTTTGTGAACATGTTTGTATGATCAACTCCCATGAATCCCCTATGAACCTTTGATATCCTAGCACTCTTTAATACTTTTTTACACCTTTATTTACTTTATTGCTTTCATTAGTTTAGAACACAACTACAAACCCAAATCAATTATGACACTAGCATAAATTGAGATAGATAGACTTAGAACCCAAAGCACACCGTCCCATGGATTGAACTCGACTTACCACTAACTAGTTGTTTGTTGAGAGTTATAAATGTGTTTGATTGGGAGACCCGACGATAACACCCATCAAAATGGCGCCGTTGCCGGGGACGGTGCTATGTGATTTAGTTCTTACTTGTTTGTCTATTTTACTTTTGCTTTAACCTTGAGAAACTTGTTCCTCAAGGTTCGTTCTTACCATTTTTGTGTAATTTCCATGCTTGTAGTTGTTTCCTTGTCTTAGCTATGATGGCTCAAGACTTGACATATGGAGTATGTGGTAGATTCTTTGAGTATGACTATGGGTATGGGGAGTTTGAGAAGCAAGTCAACACAAACCTACCTTACTATTCATACAAAGAAAATCCTAACTACTACCTCAATTTTTCCCACCAAAATCCCCACATCCAATATCCACAACAATCACCCTCCCAATACCCACTTTTCAATCAATTCCAAATGCCACAATACAACCACTCTCACACCCACCCACAACATGAATATGAGCCAAACTTTGACATTCAAAATGTGGTTCTCCAAATGATGGGAGACCAAGAAAACTTCTTCAAACAAGTGCTAGAGGAGAACCAAAATAGAAACAATGTTCTCCAAAGCATTGTTACCTATGGTGAGGAATTGGCAATTCGAATTGCCCAAATGGAGGCAACCCAAGAAACCACCCAACCAACCACTCCCCACCAATCCTTGAGCATTGACCATGAATGTGAGTTTGAAGGAGTAACCTTTGATGTGGAAGATGAGAAGTGGGAAGAGCCAATCTCCTTGAGCTCTTGTGAGTATGAAAGTGTGGTATTTGATGAGGAAGATATGAGGTTGAGTAAGCCAAATACTCTTAACCTTTGTGAGTATGAGGGTATGACTTTTGATGTGGACTTTAAGGTGTTGGAGAAAGAGTTAATGAAGAGGAGTGAAGCCCCTATTTATGATTCATATGGAGAAAGCGATGATGACGCATCTATGGAAGAAGATGATGAGGGAAAGATGGACTGAAATGATGAATGGAGTTATGGGATTAGCTTTCTTGAGGAACCCATCCTTGAGAAATTTGAAGATTGCTTCGATGAAGAGGAGGAATGCCTTCATGAGAACCTTTTCAAACCCACTATGGAGCCCATGATACTTGGAGATGACATTATGGACCTTCTCACGAAAGTCAAATCATCATACAAGAATTACTTAGTGGAGAAGCTCAAAGAAAGGGCTAAGAAGGAGCCTACATGTAGAAATTTGGCACCCACTATCCCAACTCCAAAGACACCCCATCATCAAGGCCATGAAATTTCACCTTCTATTCTTAGAAGATCACCTAGTCCAAGTATTTTCGTCATCAACTTTGGAAGAAATAGGAGCAACCGGAAAACTCCTGATGACAAGAATTTTAAGCTTGCTAATTTGGAGAGCCAAAAAGGCTATGATGAAAAGGCCAAGGTGAAGGGGAGAAATTTCAATGAAAAGCCCCTTGTGGAGGATTGGCTCTATTGCATTTTGAAGTGGCCATGGTTCTACCTTTGCTTATTTGAGGATTGTGCTCAAGCCTTTGACCGGTTATTGAGAGCATTGAGCAACATGGACAACATCAATAATTATGGCAACAAGGAATGAGTTTGGTGGAGTCCTCCCTCAAACCACCATTTGTAAGATACCCTTTCCTTTGACTTTACATTACATTTACACTCGCATTTAGTTATATACATATACATTTAGCTTGCATTTGTATTATATTTCATATTGCATTTTCATTAGTTAGTTCATATAGTATAACTTGCATTGTAATATATCTCACATGATTCATATAGTTAGGTGCATATAGACTAAAATTCATGCATAATCACTAATGACCAAACCTATTTCTTTCTACACTAGAAATAGTGTTTAAATCGGTTTGGGGAGGTTTGATCATAGGTGACCATAGTTTACTAGAAAACATGCATCATATAGTATAGTTTAGATTGCATTCATTTGTTATATATGTCATATAGAATTGCATTTAGTTAGAGCATGCATTCATTCATATCATATTGCATTTGTACTTCATTTCAAAAAAATCAAAAATCCAAAAACATGTATTTCTTTTTCATTCCTACTCCTACATGTACATTGAGGACAATGTCCAAAATAAAGTGGGGGATGGGAATTTATATTCCAAAACACATAAAAATTGAAAAATTTTGAAAAATACAAAAACATGTCTTTTCATAAAATCAAAAACCATAAAAAATTGAAAAATTGAAAAAATCAAAAACATGTTCATTCCTTTTTAGTGTAGAGTTGTATATATTGTATATACTTGTTTGCTTGTCTATCCTTTTTCATATTGATCGACTATGCCACATCCGAGACATGAGGATATTGAAGACCGCATGGCATGATCTTTCCAATCTCCTTTTTCCTCTTTATGTTAATGACTATGTGGCTTTATTTTGATTGATGCGGTATAAACAATGTGATTATAGGATTGCATCTAGATTATTTGGCACACTAGTTGATAGAAGCATATGCATTAGAGTTGAATATATGTTAGTTGCATCATGGCATATAGTTGCATGTTAGAAAAATTTTGTGAAAGCATCTAGTTGGGAAACTTGACAAGTGTATATAAGGCCCTTGTAGATATTTTTTATTCTTAAGACTTTGCTTGTTAGAATACTTGTAAAACACCCTAGGATGTGTCATACTAGTATCCTTTGACCCATGGATTAAGGCCTAGTCAAGAGTACCTTGTGGTGTGATAACTCCTTGGCTACCGTTTATTCCAAGGTGACCCTTGAAACCATGCAACCATCCATCATCCATGTTCTACCACATTTTGTCATCAAAGGGAATGGGCACAAAAATTGTTCAAAATTTGAGTTCAAGAAATGAAATGAAAAGTCAAAAAGTTTGCAATTGCATCAAAAAGAAAAGAGGAGTAACAAAAATGAAAACTCCTATGTTTCAAATATAAGCACCCTCCCTACAAATGGGGTGACTTTGAAAATGTTCAAAAGAAAATGCAAAAAGTTGAAAGTTGTCAAGTGTTGAAAATGCCAAACATCAAAGAAATGGCAAAAAGAAAGTGTTCTCAAAATGTCAAATGCCACAAAATTGGGGGGAAAAACAACAACAAAAGCAAACTCCCATATGAAACTCAAATTCAAATGATCCCTTTATCTATCGAATCCACTTTTGTGCATGGTAGAGAGGGGACGACCCTTCTTCTTGTTTGGGCAAGAAGGGGAATTCCGCGATCCTCTAGTGTTTCTAACACCATAGGGAGTCTATTCTTAACAAAAGAATTTAACGATTGAGGACAAAGGTACCCTAGCTTGACACAACTTGGAGGTGATTTATTGGTATCCTTCTAGGCTTAGTAGTTTGAAGAAACCATATCTATAATGGAATGTGTAACCTTAGATTGCTTCCCCTTTAGATAATTTCCGCCACTTAGATGAGGAAAGTGGCTATTCATTTTTGTAGATGCATCCATTACTTGTTTTGTGTGCTTAATGCTTGGATGTGTCGCCATTTTGGCAAGCCCCACCTTGCCTTGCAAGAAGGCATCCTACCTCATGGTTGTCTTGTTGTGAGTTGAAGGGGCGGAGTGAGACCTGCTAATTGTCTCATATCGGCTATATTATTAGGATAGTTTAAATAAAGGTGTAGTTCTAGTCACCTCTTTACTCGGGAGGAGTAAAAGTTCGGTTTGGGGATATTTGATGTGACTCATAATTGCGCACATTTAGTCCCCTAATTGAGCCTATTTTGCATACTATTATAACATTTCATGACCATTTTATCCGTCAAATGCTTTCTATTTTGCTTTCCTAGTGCATTTTATATGTTTTGTAGGAAAGGAGATAATTAAGCGGAAATTCCCATCTCCCGTGCATATTTGGAAGCTTATTGATCATATTAGATGGACTAGTATGAAGAGGAGGCAAGAATGGTGACCAAGGATGTAGGAATAAAGAGTATATAGAAGGCTCATAGGCTTAAAAGCAAGGATGACGAGAAGGAAGACATTACAAGAAGAAATTACTCGGAACCAAACCTAGAGTTGCTCCTTTGGCTCTGAAAGTATGATAGATGAAACGGCATCGAAAAATCAAGTGATCTAGGCTTTTGAATCACTCCAATAGGAGTCCGGATGAGAAAATGACGTCCGTTTTACAATCCGAGCTCAAATAAAGAAACTGTCCGCCAGGACGAGCGTCCCGAGACCCAATCCGCTCGTCTCCTGCAGGACGAGCGTCTCCCCTTCAAAGACGCTCGGATTGTTTGACAGACAAGAATGAAGAAGAACACTGTCTTAAGATCCGAGTGTCCCGTGCTTGATCCGCTCGTCTTCCCCTGCTACAGTCCGAGCGTCCCGACCCCCAATCCGCTCGGATTCCTTCACAGTGCAAAACGTCCTCTTTCTTGTTCCACTCGAGATGCGCATATTTCTGAAAGACTAGCAAAAAGGAGACTAGCATCTTTCTTTGAGAGGAGCATTTCCCTACTCAACACTTAGCAATGCTATTTACTAATCTACCCTTGCTTAACCTAATGATGCACCACTATATATATACTCCATTTGTAATGCTCTCTTAACCAAGTTTCCTTAGATTAAATCAAGCTCCCATAGTAGGAAATTTTCTTAGATTAGATTAGGAGTAGATTAGAATAGATTAATCTCAATATTTCCACAAAATTACACATTAATCTTTCCTTAATTATTATTCAAGTTTATTATTGGGTAATTGACGATTATTCGGTTATTATTGGAGAATTGACAACTCTTCATCAATCAATCAAGTTCTCTTCTTTTATTCTTTGCTTTATTATTTGAAATCATCTCAAGTTTGGTATAATTCTTTTACCCTTTACTCTTTATTGTTTATTTTCCTCATTCTCTTATCATGTTTACACTTGTTGTGATGATTGACACCATTAATGACATGTTTACCATGATAATAAGTGAGTAGTCTCTTAACTAGCATTAGTGGGTAATTAGGGGAAATAAACATGGGATTAATCATGCTTAATCTAATATGTTTTCATAATTAAATTGCTTGCTTGTTGTGATGTCAACCTATGCACATGTTATGTTTGATGAAATGCTAAGCATATGAATCCTTGCATTTTTAACCATCTCTTACCTATTCAACTTGACTTGTAAGATATAAACCAACTCGAGTCTTATTAGACCATGCATACAAGTGATTAGGGGGAAAGTAAGTCGACTTGTAGGTGTTGTACAATCTAATCGATTCGGCTCCGGGACCCAACTCTTCGTAAGAACCGTAAGACATAAACCAACTCGGTTCCTTTACAACATAAATCGCTTGCAACTTTGTGAACATGTTTGTATGATCAACTCCCATGAATCCCCTATGAACCCATGATATCCTAGCACTCTTTAATACTTTTTTATACCTTTATTTACTTTATTGCTTTCATTAGTTTAGAACACAACTACAAACCCAAATCAATTGTGACACTAGCATAAATTGAGATAGATAGACTTAGAACCTAAAGCACACCGTCCCATGGATCGAGCTCGACTTACCACTAACTAGTTGTTTGTTGAGAATTATAAATGTGTTTGATTGGGAGACCCGACGACATCACCCATCAAATGGTCAACCAGGAGATACCTGAAATAGAGAGTCTATTTAACAAATAACATGGATCAGGCTCGCATATGACATGAATCAAGCTGCCATGATTGGGATGGCTTTTTGTAAGCTAATGCATAGTCTAGAAAAACTCCTAAATACTCCAAAATACTCCACCATATATATGTTTGTAACTCAAAAAGCTATCTCTCAAGAAGATAGATGTATTTCTGAGAGATAGAGTGGGAGTAGATTGGATCGTTACAAACATGTCTTATAGTTAAAGTGTTACTTTGTGAAAGTAATGGAACTATAATCTATATAGATAGAGTGGGAGTATAGCTCAGTGGGAGTTTAGCACACATGTCCTATTGTTAAAATGTTGCTTTGCGAAAGTAATGGTATTATGACCTTATTACAAATCGACCTTGTTACAAACGAGCCATAGCATTACAATTCAAAGATTGTTACTCAAAGAATAGATTTACTTAAAGGTGAGGGTCTCCGTAAAGGTAAATAGAGCTTTAGAGTACCTAAGTGCACAGATCGACATGAAGATGTTGATCAATATAAATTATGTTAGGAATCGCCGCATTTCATTTTGATGAAGAATGGCAAATGATATTAAAAATTCGCTTTTCTAAAATGGGAATTTAGAGAAGGATGTGTTTGGAACACAAAACCTTAGATAAAGATCTAAGAATCCTAACATATTATGCAAAGCCTTCTTAAGTGATCCTAGAATGGTCTTAAGCAAGCATTAAAGGATTATACTTTTCGTTCATGTGATAATTGAGAATGGTATGGTTCACATGATTGAAGAATCATGTTTATACATGAAGTTAAGTGGGAGCTAGAATTATTTTTCCCATGTCTTATATGTTGAAGACATATTACTTATTGAGAATAATGTACCAATGCTCTCTTCTGTCAAGAGTGATTGGGAGACTAGGAAAAGGTGCGATCTATTTTATATTACCGAATCTATGTGAGAGAATATTGGCATAGAATTGAGAGTCTTATGATGATAAGATCTTTCATATCTGTTTAACATCAAATAGGTTGAGTAGGTTATTCATGTTGATGAAAGTGGAATTGCTACGATGGAGTCATAGTCTTTCACTGAACCTATTAAGTTGTTGATCACATGAAATCGATTGCTAATGTTTCCGCCATTAGAACGATCATGTATGCCATTAAATGCACACGCCGTGATGAATCATATGCTTGAAGCATAATAAGTCAATAACTAGTTAATTCATAAGATGGTCTTGTGAAAGCCTTAAAGAACAATTGAGGATTTGTTCGATTGTTTGGATGATAAACTAAGTTATGTGTTGAAGGGTTGCACAAACTTTAGTTTCCAAACCGAGAAGGATTTGTCGAATTCCTAGGCTGATTTTATTGACTAAGGAGTAAGAAACTAGAGAAGTGTTTTAGTTTCGACCATTGCAAATTCTACAAACAGAATCTAAGTGAATTGTGATAAAATGATCAACGTAGGGAATGAGAGTAGAATCCTCTAACAATGACTTTATCACAAGTTATGTAATAACAGTGGGAGCATCTTTCAAGTTAAAGAGCCCAAGTCTAGTAAGAAGTCTAGACATATACTTAGATAAATTCATGTCATTAGAGATGACATTGAATGGAAGGAAATAGCAATTAATAAAGTTGGAATATATGGATACATGGAATATCCACTTACCAAGCTTTTATTGCATTTCAACTAGTGTAAAAGGTACACTAAAGATTATAAGATATGAAGTAGTAATAGTGTATTGACTATTCATATATGATAATCGCATTTATCATTTGAGTTTCTTTAAAACTCACTCATTACTTTGTTAAATCCAAATGGGTTGTAGAGACAAATTTAACCCCATTAAAGTGAACTGGATTGACATAGTATTCGCCCCTAGTTACTTATATGAGGTGACGTCTCGAAGTGACTAGAGTGTGATGCGATTGATGGCAAGTTCAAGTGCCATAGAGTCATATGGGATGACTAGTCGATCACATAGGCAGACTGTATGGGACACTCTGTCGGGCAGTGACCGCTTATAAAGTTCTGGTAATTCATAAAGCCTGGTCGTGACAAGAGCTGCTATAGTATTCTTATGAGTCAATTTTTTTGACTAGAGACTATTCGCCCAAGTTGGCACAATTTCTGATTGGCTTTGATTTATGCTCTACGACTGTCGTAAATGAGGTCAAATGGTTATATTTTGGGTTATGATAAGCTGTGGCTAAACAAAGGGAATAGTGCGATAGGAATTGTCCACCCCCTTGTCAGGGTTATTTGAATCTCAAGGCCACTCGAGGAGTAGTGAACTGGAAATGCGTGGCCACGCTCGGAAGGTATCTACGGTAGATAATTCCGGTCAGACAGTTACACTCCAGATCGAGGAAACCTTCAAGATATGATCAAATGCAAGTACGACCTGCGAGACACCTTGCATTGAGTGGGAGATTGTAATAGGACAAAAGAATTGGTGACGCACACTTGTCTCGGACAAGTGGGAGATTGTTGGAGTATGTGTCCTCAACAATAGTGCGATCACATGTTTAAATCTCAAATTAAGAATACGTAAGGGATGATTCATTTATATAGTCAACTGATCAACATTTATCAGTAATGATCAGCTTACTAGAGTTAGACATTACTGTCGTTTGACGGTGGTGATCAGTTGATCCCTTAAGGTCACACCTAAAGGATGATGCCCTTATCAGTAAAATTGATTAATTGTATGATGATACAAGTTAATCAATTCCTTAAAATTGAACAATTCATTTGTGAGAGATAATATTGATATATTATTGTAATGAGATTAAATAAGATTTATTTTAGTAATTGAAATACTTTATTACTAAAATTGATTATTGTTTGAGAAACAATAGAGAAAAGAATGAATGGTTAATTATAATTACAAGATGTTGTGAATTATAAAAAAAATTGTATGACCTATTTTATTTATGTGATCAAGTATCACTAGTCAATTTGTTGTATGTAATTTCATTAATTTATAAAATGGTATTTATTTGATAAATATGCATTAAATTAATTAATAACATGTAACATACTACATGTGACATATTGTGTGACAAATGACAAATTGACAAAATAAAATGGTAGTCCATTTTATGTAAATGGACCGAAATATTGGTGTGGAAGTTGTTAGTGGGTGAATTATTTTATGAGATAAAGTAACCTAATCATGCCTAACCTAAAACTAGCTTACACACCTACATATTTAGAAAAGAGTAAAAGAAAAAGGAGATGCCATATTTTAGCATATATCTTTCACCTTACACGGCTCCCCTCCTCTTTTTATGATGAGAAGTTGTTCTCATTTTCACTCTTACCATTCATTCATTTTTCACATGCATTATTCTCTCTACTCTTTCATCTTTCTCTAAAATCTGAGAAGGTTCAATCTAAAATATTCATAACAATTACTAATATTATTAATGTAATATATGAGTATTAGTAATCAATTTTAAGGTGGACTACTAAATAAATATCTAGTTAATATTATTTAGTAGTGATAAGGGCTAATGTTGGGTGCAATCAAGAGGAGAATCTCTACATTGATATTTTTGGAGGATCATCCAACATATTAAGCTCAAGAACAAATAAGGAAGATAACCTTATTTGTGCCCATATTTCGACTCACCTAACAATGTAAGGAACATTGTTTTTCTTATTAATCTTTTATTTTGTTATGCATGAACTAGATCTAAAGAACTAATAATTAAAATGTTAATTTCTTCACTATTAGAAGAGTCTAATAATAGGTATATGAACCTAACACAAAGACCATGACACAAACACTTGTTTCAAGCTGAAGCAAGCCATTCAGGACATGATCGAGAAGGGAGAGCTACCCCTACCTCCGCCAACAAAACCAAACAACAAAACAAACCCTCTGGGAATTCACGCCATCTCAGATGACGAGCCGACTCTAGATTGCTCACAACTCATCTTGCCTATTGAGGACGAGATCAATGCCTTGGAAAAGGACACCCCAGACGGGATGTTCGTATTTAGCGCCGCGACCATGCTCGCTATGTTTCAGCAAGTTGAAGAAGCCAAGACAGTCTCTCGGAAAGGATCACCCGACTTGAGGATGCTTACCACCGGAAAATATTTAACCCACCAACACGTCCACCACACCCAAGGGAGGGTTCTCCGAGCACCCAAAACTCCCAATTCTAGAAGGGACTACTCCCGTGACCATTGTGGCATGCGCCTCACAATATAAACCACCATAATCAACCCCACAATAATCAACCTCACAAGAACTACCCCCACAAAAGCTTCCGTCACAAAAACTATCTTCCCAGGAATACCCCTTCAAGGTACCCTCGCGACCCTGAAATCAACGGTATCTGGAAAGATGACGTAGAGGATATCTACATTGTCTCGGGAAAGGGAAAACGAGCCAAAGAGATTGATCACCTTACTCGGTCTGGACACCCTTACCAGAACCCAAACAGCACAACAAACAATCTGATAGTAGCGAATGACCAAATCGTCCCAGATGTGGACGTTCAACCCAGGGTTCCCAAGAACTCAATTCTCAAGCAACACCAGAAGGCCAAGGCCGAAATATCAATTTGGCAACTAATCGCCACAACCTTCAAGCATCGACAGACTTTGCTTCAAGCCTTGGAAAAACTGACAGTGCCTTCCACCTCCTCACCCGAAGAAGTGGCAGCCCATATGAATAGGGATGTCGCTAACCTGAACAACCGAATCATCTTCTCCGACGAAGATATCCCTCCCTTCGGAGCCAATCACAACTTGGCCATTTATATCATCGTGCAATACTTGAAAAAGAACGTACCCATGGTCTTGGTGGATGACGGATCTGCAGTCAACGTCATTCCTCTCAAAACATCTCATAAATTAGGGATCAAGGAAGCTGACCTAGTCCCAACCAATCAAGGAGTTCGCGCCTACGACGGTACTCGTCGTAAGGTCGCAGGTCTTATCACCCTAACCATTGTGACAGGACCCTTGGAGAGGCAAGCCAGTTTCCAAGTAGTCGACATCGACGCATCGTTTACTATGCTTCTAGGGCGCCCCTGGATCCATGCGGCCAAAGTCATCACATCAACCCTTCATCAGAAAATCAGGGTCCCCTTCAACGGGAAAACATTCATAATTCTTGCATCCCCAATTAAAGCTATCATGAAAAAGGGGATAGCCTCTCAAGTGATTGAAGAGGACGGCAACAAAATGTGGTGATTCCAAGCCGTGAACGCCCTAACCAATGAACCAACACCTTCTGATTGTGATCGGTTCTTAAACCTCACGATCAACCGCAACTTGATTAGCCAGGGGTATTTCCCGGGCATGCTTCTCAAACCACTAAAAAGCACCTTGCCGCCCTTGAAACAGGCCAAGGTCCTCAAGATCCCTTTCGGACTAGACTACGAGCCGACCAATGAAGATATCCGGAAGATGGGTCTCCTTGTGAGAAAGCGCAAAAAGCAAGGAGTTATCCTCCGCCCATACCACTCGACCCTTAACGGCTACTTCGTCATCGAGGGAGAGTCTGAACTTTACAAAGGCTTTCCTGAGCCAATCTACAACCCAATAGCAAAGGTCAAGCACCCACATATAGAATTCTTTCAAGACTGCCACTTCATCCCTGACAACAACACCAAAGCTGCATCGGTCAAATATCGACCCCTTGCCTAGACGGGCAAGCTGTGATCCTCCTTTTCGGAGAAGACAACATCAAGCACCTCAACTACGAGGACATCATAAACATTGCTCTCAAAGACATCCACTTCAACCCCATTGCCTTAATCTCTGATGCTGACCTAGATAAAGATATCCAAGGCTGGAGGAAGACTTTCAAGTGGACCGATCGTTAAAGGCCGCACTGTTGGAAAATGTGTCCTCAACAATAGTGCAATCACATGATTTAATATCATAATTAAATCTCATATTAAGAATACGTGAGGGATGATTTATTATAAAATCAACTGATCATCATTAATCGGTAATGATTGGCTGACTAGAGTTTGACATTACTGTCGTATGACGGTGGTGTTCGGTTGATTCCTTAAGGTCACACCTAAAGGACAATTCCCTTAATGGATAAATTGATTAATTGTATGACGATACAAGGTAATCAATTCCTTAAAATTGAACAATTTACTTGTGATAGAGAATATTGATATCTTATTGTAATGGGATTAAATAAGATTTATTTTAGTAATAAAAATGCTTTATTACCAAAATTGCTTATTGTTTGAGAAACGATATAGATAAGAATGAATGGTTAATTATAATTACAAGATGTTATGAATTATAATTATATGACCCATTTTATTTATATGATCAGGTATCATTAGTCAATTTGTTGTATGTAATTTAATTAATTTATAAAATGATATTTATGTGATAAATATGCATTAAATTAATTAATAACATGTAAAATACTACATGTGACATATTATGTGACAAATGACAAATTAACAAAATAAAATGGTAGTCCGTTTTATGGTACATGGACCGAAATGGAGGGAGTCATGGTGGTGTGTGTGATTAATTATTTTATGAGATAAAGTAGTATGCAATCATACCCTACATACTAGCTTACATACCTAATGCATTGTGAAGACAAAAAGCAAAAGGCAAAGATGCCATTTTGGCCTCTTCCCACCCGGCTCCATCTCCTCTTATGAGAACATTTTGTTCTCATTTTTGCTTGTTTTTCATTCATACATCTCTTGCATGCAAAACTCTTATATTCTCTCCATCTCTCTAAAACAAGGTTTTTAGATTCACAAGCATTTGTTCATCCATTCTAATATCAAATAAAGATTACTAGTGTAGTAATAGTAATAATATTAGAATCATTTTAAGGGTACTAGTATAATAATCTAGTTAATTAGTATACTAGTTTAAGGGTAAGTCTTGGGTGCAATCTAAGGAGTGGCTTCTATACTTAGAGTCTTCGGAGGATCATCCAACACATTAAGCTCAAGAACAATTAAAGGAAGGTGACCTTACTTGTGCCCTATATTTCGAACCAACCAACAATGTAAGGAACATTGTTTTTCCTGATAAATCTTTTATTTTGTTATGCATGCACTAGATCTAAAGAAAAAATAATTAAGAAGTTAATTATTTCACTATTAGAGGAGTCTAATAAGAGGTAAATAAACCTAACAAGTGGTATCAAAGCATAAGGATGTTGCATGCATAATCGGTTATTGTTTTTCCGAGTTAAAATATTAACATATAAAACTAAAAATTTGAGTTTTATGAAGATAAAGCCAAGAAAATTTTTGCATGTTATATATTCTGGTCCGAAAATGTTTTTAGGTCATTTTTATGGTTTATGGAAATTTATTGCTCATTTTAATGATTTTTAGTGATTTTATTACATTTTAATGATTCAAACGAACTTTTATTCACTAAAATAAGTTAACCTTCACTAATGGCCGTGGTATTTTAGTATAACCTTATATGAATATTTTATATTTTGCATGTAAAATATCATATTAATGTGATTAATATTTCATGATTTATGAATTTTTAGTGTAAAAATGGCATAAATGGAGGTTAAAATGACTAAAAATGGTTAAACTTATTCTCTAACCTTTAAAATATTATATGACCTCACATGCATATTTTAAAAGTTGTGTGTAAAATCTAGTATTAATTGGATTAATATTGCATGATTTATGATTTTTATGAGATAAACATGGATTAAAAAAGGTAAAATGGTTAAAAATAGTTAAATTTAAAATTGGGACATGGAATTTTAATATGTTTCACATGTATAATTTATAGAGTGTATGTAAATGTCGAGATTAAATGATCTGATTTAGCATGATTTATGGATTTTTAGTGTAAAAATGACATAAATAGTGACTATTTTAGCATAAATAGCTAAAACGAATTGCATGACATGAGAAACTTATTTTAGATTGCATAAATATCCCACTAATAATATCTAATGTTGTAAATTTGATTGGATTAATTTTTGGATACTTTAGATATTTTATGAGATAAAACCGATAAAATGCAACTATATTTTCTCAAAATTAATTCGAAAATTTTAACCATGAATTTTGATATTATGAGTGTCATGGAAATATTCCAGAATGTTCAAAAATTTAAAATTCAAATTTTGAAATTATTGTAATTTAATTTGGATTTATTTCATATATATTATGATTCTAAGGTCAAATATGAGCATAAAAATTAAATCAAGTTGAATCATTGTCAAAAATTGAATGATGACTACTTTTTGAGTCATAAGAGTGTTAGGATAATTAACTTGAGCTTAGATGTCATTTAAGTGTTAATTTGTGATTTTAAAAGGATTATTATCACGCATTTCCATAAAACCGGGTTATATATACGACATAAGTTAAATAGGGCGATTTGGCACATAATTTGGCATGATAGGTACATATTATAATGCTTCATATTTCCATTGTTGAATTTTTTTACTTATATAATTTTGAATTATGTAATTATATCTTAGTATGGCCTTAGTTTTAATCGATATTACTCGTAATGAAAGGAAATATTGATTCGTTTGTAATTTAATGTGATCTCGTATCACTTTTGTTTTTACTAGTTTTTCCATTTTACAAATGTATAATAGGAATAGCTTTGTATTTTTATTATTATTTGTAATTATGAAGTATCTTCAAAGACGGTGCCATTCGGAAAGGTGATCCGACGAAGACGGTGTTCTTGGGAGGCGTGCCACTTGAAGATTCAAGGGACCAAAGGAGTTGGTTTCCGAATATGTAATAGATTATTTGATTTTCTATTTTAGGAAGGCCGTACTAGGAATTTATTATTATTGCTTTGCATTTCTTTTAATATGTTGCATGTATTGCCAAATCGCCATAACTACACATGCATATCATATCGAGTCGTCGATCGTGTCAATTATAATTATCGTATTTCACCGCTTTAGTTCAGTTAAAACGTGATAGATAATAAATTGACAAGACCTCTCACAATTAATAATTGAGAATTAGCCTTACCAAATAGTAGAAACCATAAATCTCGATTTCATAAGGAAGTAGATTCGGCTCACCGGGGTACTAAACTTGTTACGTTGGGTAAGTGGGTAATAAAATGTTATTACATCAAAATTTGGATTGAGCTCAACGGAAGTATTCGTGACCGTAGTCGCATGTGTTCCGGGCTAAAGATGAAAATTAGAGTAATTTTTATCGACCGAGAGTTCTAGAAGTAGAATCGATTAAGAGGTTAATCCACCGAGTTATATTAATAAGGGATGACTCAGCTCACCGTACCCGTATTAATATGAATTTGGATCTCGGAATCATTTATGATAGTTAAGTAGAGGTCACTACATAAATGCTCAATAACTTGTTTAAAAATGTTTACAAGTATTGTCAAAATGATAGATGTTCATTAATTCCTTCAATTCCTATTTTGTAGTCAAAATTGTTTTATCAATCGCAATGGAAACTCCCATCACGTCCGCAACCACTAGTTCCAACACGCTCACCAATGTGTCATGGCTCCGATCCTTCATGGATCGATGTAAGTTAGAAAATAATGGGTCTAATTTCGCCGATTGGGATGCGCAGCTTCGGCTTGGCCGCGGAGGGTGACGACAAGCTTCGTTACCTTACCGAGGCATCTCCCACCGAACCTAATGCTAGGTCCACCGCCGCCTCTAGGTAAGCCTATGAGGTTTACCAAAAGGAGTCGGCCGCGATCAAAAACGTGTTAATCTTTGCGATGGAGGCCGAACTCTAAAGAAGTGCTATAAAGATTAGCACCGCTCATGAAATCTACATGAAACTCGTGAACATGTTTTCACGAGCTCCACGGGTGATACAATATGAGGCGGCTTCCGCATTCTTTGATCTTAACATAAAGGAAGGCCAAAAAGTTAGCCCTCATGTGCTCAAGTTAATGGAGCATGTCGAGACCTTGAAAATGCATAAGGTGGAGATTCCTGACGAACTCGTGATTGATCGGATTCTTCATTCCCTCAAAAAAATCAAAGCATATGTTCAATTCCGGGTGAATTTCAATATGCAAGCTAAGAAGGTTTCCCTTGATGAGTTGCACAAAATGCTTGTGCAAGCCAAAAGGGATATGGGGCTAAGTGTTAGCTCCACCAAAGATGTGCTCAATGTCAATCATAAGAGCAAGGTAACCTTCAAGACGAGCGGGAAAAAGGGGAAGAAGCGAACTCCCAACAGGAATGTAGGTAAAGCTTGTGAAGCTAGTACCTCAAAGCCCAAGTACAGTGCCTCCACCGGGGACAAGTCCCACTATTGTTGTGGTGTTGGGCTTTGGAAGAGAAACTGTTCCAAATACCTTGGCGACATCAAAGCTGGAAAGGTTATTCCAGTAGGTATATGACTATCCCTATCTTTTATGTTTCAATCTCAACTTTGGTATGTTGATACAAGTTGTGATGATTACCCTTTTTATTGTAAATAGGGCCTCCTAGAAAGGACAAAGGCAAGGAGAAGCAAGCTTAGAGGATCATGTGGGAAGCTAGAGTAGCCGCCCGTGGTGATGGATCAATGGAAGATTGGCTTTAATTTGCTTTGTCTTTTATTTTATGATGTATTTGAAGTTTTTAGAACTATTTTGATTTCCTTGTGAGACTTGGAAATTGGTTTGTATCATTTAAACAATTGTTGTGCTTTGGATATTTGTGATTTGGTTTTCAACCCAAGTCACTTATTTTATTATGTCATTTGTTCTAAAATTATCATCATATAATACTTGCATAGGGAAACATTAGATAGACAACTCAAATTGATCAAATAGACGATTATGATGATTAGATCATTATATGTCCATAAGCTATGAATTTGATTCTCCTTATGTCATTGTTACTAAACGTAACAACTTACTTATGTAAGATCAGTTATAAAGTTGTGATGAGCTATTGAACTTATAAAGTAGGGATTTACGATACCATACGGACACATTATTATAAACGGATGGTCAACCATGAGATAACTAGAATAGAGAGTCTATTAAACAGATGACATGGATAAGACTCATATATTACATGAATCAAACTGCCATGTTAAGGATGACCTTTTGAAAGCTAATACATAGTCTAGATAAACTCCTAATATTCCACCATATATATGTTTGTAACTCACAAAGCTATCTCTCAAGAAGATAAATGTATTTCTGAGATATAGAGTGGGAGTAGATTGGATCGTTACAAACATATCTTATAGTGTTACTTTGTGAAAGTAATGAAACTACAGAGTGGGAGCATAGTTCAGTGGGAGTTTATCGCACATGTCTTATTGGCTAAAGTATTACTTTGTGAAAGTGATAGTATTATGACCTTGTTACATACGAGCCATTACACTATTATCCGAAAATTATTACTCAAGAGTAGATTTACTTTAAAGCGAGGGTCTCTTAAAAGGTAAATAGTGCTTTAGAGTACTCAAATGCATAAGATTGACATAAAGATGTTGATCAAGATAAATTATGTTAGGAATCGCCACATTTTATTTTGATGAAGGATGGCAAATGATATTAAAAATTCGCTTTTCTAAAATGGGAATTTAGAGAAGGTTGTGTTTGGAACACAAAACCTTAGATAAAGATCTAAGAATCCTAACATCTTATGCATAGCTTTCTTAAGTGATCCTAGAATGGTCTTAAGCAAGCTTTAAAGGATTATACTTTTCGTTCATGTGATAATAGTGAATGGTTTCATTCACATGATTCAAGAATCATGATTATACATGAAGTTAAGTGGGAGCTAGAATTGTTTCTCCATATCTTATCTGTTGATAACATATTAGTTATTGAGAATAATGTATCAATGCTCTCTTCTGTGAAAGAGTGATTGGAGACTTGGAAGGGATGCAAAATATTCTAGATTTTTGAATCTATTAGAGAGAATATTGGCATAGAGTTGAGAGTCTTATGAGGATAAGATTTTTCGTATCTGTTGTACATCAACAAGGTTGAATAGGCTATTCATGTTGATGGAAGTGGAATTACTATGATGGAGTCATAGTCATTAACTGAACCTATTAAGTTGTCGATCACATAAAATCGATTAATAATGTTTCCGCCATTAGAACGATCATGTATGCCAACAGACGCACGTGCTGTGATGAACCATATGCTAGGAGCATAATGAGTCAATAACAAGTTAATTCATAAGATGGTCTTGTGAAAGCCTTAAAGAACAAATGAAGACTTGTTCGTATGTTTGGATGATAAACTAAGTTAGGTGTTGAAGGGTTGCACAAACTTTGGTTTCCAAACTCAAAAGGGATTTGTTGAAATCCTGGGTTATCTTATTGACTAAGGAGTAAGAGACTAGAAAAGTGTTTTACTTTCGCGCATTGCAAATTCTACAAAAGGAATCTAAGTTAATTGTGATAAAATGGTCAATGTAAGGATTAAGGGCGAATCCCTCTACAAATGACATTATCACAAGTTATGAGATAACAGTGAGAGCATCTTTCAAGTTAAAGAGCCCAAGTTTATTAAGAAGCCTAGACAAATACTTAGAGATAAATTCAAGTTATTAGAAATAACATTGAATTGAAGGAAATAGCAATTGACAAAGTTGGAATATATGGATATAGGGTATATCCACTTGCCCAGTTTTTATTGCATTTTAACTAGTGTTAATAATACACTAAAGATTATAAGATATGAATTAGTAATAGTGTATTGACTATTGATATGTGATAATCGCATTTATCGTTTGAGTTTCATTAAACTCACCCGTTACCTTGTCGTATCCGAATGGGTTGTAGAGACAAGTTGAACCCCATTAAAGTGAACTGGATTGACATGGTATTCGCCCCTAGTTACTTATATGAGGTGACGTCTCGGAGTGACTAGAGTTTGATGCGATTGATGGCAAGTTCCAGTGCCATAGAGTCATACGGGATGACTAGTCGATCACTTAGGCAGACTGTATGGGACACTCTGTCGGGCAGTGACCGCTTATAGAGTTCTGGTAATTCATAAAGCCTGGTCGTGGCAAGAGCTTCTATAGTATTCTTATGAGTCAATTCTTTTGACTAGAGACTATTCGCCCAAGTTAGCACAAATTTCTGATTAGCTTTGATTTATACTCTACGACTGTCGTAAATGAGGTCAAATGGGTATATTTTGGGTTATGATGAACTGTGGCTGAACGAAAGGAATAGTGCGATAGGAATTGTCCACCCCTTGTCAGGGTTGTTTGAAATCTCAAGGCCACTCGAGGAGTAGTTAACTGGAAATGCAGGGCCACGCTCGGAAGGTATCTATGGTAGATAATTCCGGTCAGACAGTTACTCTCCAGATCAAGGAAACCACTCAAGATATGATCAAGTGTAAGTACGACCTGCAAGACACCTTGCATTGAGTGGGAGATTGTAATAGGACAAGAGAATTGGTGATGCACACTTGTCTCGGACAAGTGGGAGATTGATGGAAAATGTGTCCTCAACAATAGTGCGATCACATGATTTAATATCATAATTAAATCTCATATTAAGAATACGTGAGGGATGATTTATTATATAATCAACTGATCATCATTAATCGGTAATGATTGGCTGACTAGAATTTGACATTACTATCGTATGCCGATGGTGGTCAGTTGATCCCTTATGGTCACACCTAAAGGACAATTCCCTTAATGGATAAATTGATTAATTGTATGACGATACAAGGTAATCAATTCCTTAAAATTGAACAATTTACTTGTGATAGAGAATCTTGATATCTTATTTTAATGGGATTAAATAAGATTTATTTTAGTAATAAAAATGCTTTATTACTAAAATTGCTTATTGTTTGAGAAACGATAGAGATAAGAATGAAGGGTTAATTATAATTACAAGATGTTGTGAATTATAATTATATGACCCATTTTATTTATATGATCAAGTATCATTAGTCAATTTGTTATATGTAATTTAATTAATTTGTAAAATAATATTTACGTGATTATAATTACACTAAGCATCCATCTAGCAACAACTATCATATCTTACTCATGTTTGCTAAAATTCCAAACATGTCACGATAATTCATCAACCAGATATCCAACATAATTATGCCATATCACAAAAGTACTAAACAACATTCATCCATTGCATTCCCAAACATTGCTTGCCAACTTATACTAATTAGAACGCATATAAAGACTCGACTCATAACTTGTTACTATCATCACATCATCCAACATTCGTATGCAACTATTAGCCCCTTCACTATCTTTATCACACCCACACACTTCCAATAATCCACAAACCTTCACAGCTTGTTGTCAATATTTGCACGCACTAAAAATTACCATAGACTCCATCAATCACAACTATTTCTAACTTATTGATCATACACATCCATGCACACAACTCCCGACTCGATATCCCCGTACTCAGTGGCTAGCTTAAGCATATTGGGGCCATGATTTTGAAATGGGGGCGCCTACTCACCCAAAATCAAGCATCAGCTGGGGCTCCCAACATACATACACCAGGTTCATTTTATTAGACTCACTACGTTAATTGGGCTCATTAGTTACGGGTTCCAAAATCGCCGCTCTTATACCACTTTGTAACACCCCCATCTACCAAGGAGCCTTAACAAGACCTTCCCTAGCAGATAAGGGCGTTACTATCTCGGTTGCCCGAGGACATTAATAATCAAATGCCGATAAAAGAACATTATATTAAATTACAAGTGATTTAAACCAAACAAACGATACAAAAGATACAACTCGTGATAACTATAAACTAGGTGAAAATATCTCTGCCAAGACTCAAGGTAAACTTGCCCCTCCAAGCACCCTGCTAAGATCCATACACCAACCTGCTAAGACTGACTGCTCACCATAGTGGATCACGGCAGACACAACACAAGAAGACAACACAACAACACCACACAAGGTCAGTAACTGAGGTAACAGGTATGAAAGTAGACACAACGAAATACAATCATACACACACCACCTCCTTCAACCAACCACACATCTCTGACTGCCCAAAAATCCGGTCCTGCCAGTGGGGTACCGCATCCGTTCCCACCTAAGCCTCGCTCATCAATCCGAGCGATAACCCATGTTCCTTAATGTTCACATCCCCTCTGTGGCGGGTTCCACAGAGGGAGAATCAAGGGCGTGAAACCTCTCCCGCAAGTGACTCCACTCAGTCGAGGACGCACCTCAAGAACCACAGACAATCAAACACATCCAACTGTACAATCAACAAACACCAGTTCCTATACCAATACAATATTAATTAGTTGACCACAACCAACCATCAACAATGACTCTAAACCAACTATGCAGCAATAATAGACACTCTAGACAACCAACAGTACTTAGTAGGAGAACCTACCATTAACAAACCGTAGCAAATCCGCGCACGATCACAAAATAACAACCAACCACCAAAACCACCTATAGCAACCATCATAAACATCTATTACTACTACTATAACCATACTGAAATCAAGGGAGATGATGTTGATGATAACAACATACCTATACAAAGCAATCCGGTGCCAAGACCGCTACCCGACTCAAGCATCCCATCCCTATGGTGTAACCACTCTCAAAAGCTTCAAGGAGCTTACCCATGGTAGAGGAGAAGTGAAATGACGGCATCTAGGTTTAGGAAGAAAGGTGGAGAAATGATTTGGGTTTTACGATTTTACGATTTATAATTCCCCGCTGAACTCACGTTACTGTAAGATTCATTAATCTCTTATTAAACATTTCTAATAACTATATAAAATTAGTTTAGTCATAAACTAACTAGATCTTATGCATGCATAACAAAATAACATAAAGTAAGAAGAAATTGATCAACTTACATAAAGGGCCGAATGGTTATACTAATTGGACGCCTTCCAAATTAGTCTTCTTAAGAAACTCCTAGTGCTCCAAGGATGAACTTAGATTCAATATTAGAATCTACTCCTCAAGGATTTGTACCAAGATAACCCTCTTAATACAAGTACTAATTTGTTAATAGAAATTAGTAAAAGTGCCCTTAAATTAACAACTAATATTATAGTTTACTACTTCTAGTAATGGAAGAATAATATTAATGATTTTGAGATTTTCTTTCTTATTAGTTGTTCATAAGATCTAGAGAGAATATGTATAAAAATTATCTATATACTTATTAGTTAGAATGAATGAATAGGAAAAAAAAAAGAGAAAACTCTTCCTTTTCATATGGGTGGCCTGGTGGCATGGGTAGGAATGCCCTATCAAGGCTCAAGTTTATTCTTCTCAAGATTTAGGCATGCAAGCCTATGATAAGTAGGACATCATTGTGTTTCTTCTAATTAAATGAACAAAAACACAACCAACTCCCTATCCACCCCATTTACACGGCATCCTAATGTTAATAAGGGTCCATTTTAAGTTTGTCAATTGTTCAATTTGTGTAGTGTGACATATTGGACATGTTACTAGACATGTTATTAAATAATGCATTTTTAACTTATTAAAAATCATTATATTAACAAAACAAATCACATAATAAAATTAACTAGTAATTCATGATTACAAGTACTTAAAATGGGTCATAGAATTATAAATCACAACAAATTGTATTTATAATAAACCATTCATTCTTATTATAATTGTTTCATAAAAAATAATAAAACCTAAATAATAAAACAATTTAATTACTTAGTACGAATCTTATTTAATCAAATTACAATAAGATACGTATTCTCACTCACAAAATCATTTGTTCAATTTTAAGGAATTAATTAACTTGTATCAACATATAATTAATTAATTAATCAATTAAGAGTGTTACCCTAGAGGAATGACCTTATGGGATCAACTGATCACCACTGTCATACGACTGTAATGTCAAACTCTAGTCAGCCAATCATTACCGATTAATGTGGATCAATTGACAATAAAATATTACTTTCCCTCAGCATTCTTAATATGAGATTTAAACATGTGATCGGATTATTGTGGAGGACACATACTCCAACAGTCTCCCACTTGTCCGCGACAAGTGTGCGTCACCAATTCTCTTGTCCTATTACTATCTCTCACTCAATGCAAGGTGTCTTGCAAGTCGTACTTGCATTTGATCATATCATGAGTGGTTTCCTCGATCTGGAGAATAACTGTCTGACCGGAATTATCTACCATATATATCTTCCGAGCGTGGCCACGCATTTCCAGTTCATTTTTCCTCGAGTGGCCTTGATATATAAGATAACCCTGACAGGGATGGACAATTCCTATTGCACTCTTCCCTTCGAATAGCCACAGCTCATCATGACCCAAAACATGCCCATTTGACCCCAATTACGAAGGTCGTAGGACAAAAATCAAAGTTACTCTTAAACTGTGTCATCTTAGGCGAACAGTCATTAGTCAAAGAATCGACTCATAAGAATACTATAGTAGCTCTCGCCACGACCAGGCTATAAAAATTTCCAGAACTCTATAAGCAGTCATTAGCCCGACAGAGTGTCCCATACAGTCTGCCTACGTGATCGACTAGTCATCTCTCATGACTCTATGGCACTTGAACTTGCCATAAATCGCATCACACTCCAGTCACTTCGAGATGTCACCTCATATAAGCAACTAGGGGCGAATACTATGTCAATCCAGTTCACTTTAATGGGGTTCAATATTGTCTCAACAACCCATTCGGATGTAACATAGTAATAGAAGAGTTTTTAATAAAACTCAAACGATGAATGCATTATCACATATGTAAAATTGATACCATATCAATTACTACATAATCTATAATCCATATTAAATATTCAATACAACTATACATCTCAACTTAATTGAAATGGCATGACTTATCACGCTTAGCCTATGAAAAGGCCTTCGTTAGTAAGTTTTAGTAACACTTTGCACTTTCCCTAACCTTATACCATTTCCCTTTGTATAATCTTTATTATAACAACCTTTTGAGTACATGTCCAGATCCAATCTAGAGATAGGTTCCTTAGCCTTGGAATAACTCCCACTGTCCTCACAGTGTGTAGGGATAGGACCTTCAGTTGTTGGAACGAACTACCATGGTTCCTCCAATTCATAAAACCGAATCCTAATATCATCCCTTCCTTCTTGCATATCTCATTATTGCAAGTGTACTCAATTTTCGTTGTAAATCTCTCATTGTTCTACTGCCTAGAGCGTTTCTAGCAGATATCCTCCTTAAATAATATAGCCAAGATGGTTCTCTAACCATCCTTATGTGTTTAGAACATGGTTTTTGTGTAACTCCTTGCACATAAATCCATCTCAATTCTAAATGTTTAGGTTCATATCTTTAGTGCTCCAAGAGTAGTAACCAATGAACTATATGGCTATATAGAGACTTCATCTCAAAAATTTGATTTGTAACTTTTCGTCATACTCCAAGTATACGAAATTTAAGAATGGTGATACATCTAAGCGTAATGAATTAATCCCGCAGCGGAAGCAAGTGGATTCAATTTCTACATGTTCAATACCTTTGAACATGACCAGACTCTTATCAATATAAGAATATTTATTTAACGCTAATATCCTCTCAGAAATATCTTTATAGGTCTGGATACCTTAGAGATGTATTATTCTTCTCCTAAGTCTTCCATCATTCACAATGATCAATATATCCCTTATAGATAAGACTAATAACACCACATTACTCCCACTAAACTCCATGTATACACAGAACTACTCGACAATTCGAGAAATGTTTATCACATGATCAAAACATACAATTCAACTCTTTGACATCTACTTAAGACTTTCTCTTAAGTTCGCATCCTACTTTAGGATAGTTGCGATTTACAAAACTCATGCAAGATGATTTTAAAAGCCAACTATATCAAATCATATCCGAATACAATGAAGCATTGTTGTTGCATGCAAAACCCTTGCCAATAACCAACCAAGCTAAATAAACATTTTCAAGTTTATGCTTGCTTCGGACTTGGAACTAGATAAAGCATCATAATAAGTTACAGGTTTGTTATTTTCTAAAATAACATGACTCCTGTCTACTTAGATTTCGAAGAAATATTTACTGATTTTGACCAAGAAGGAACATCTTCCTACGTCTTATTCTTAGTTTTTGACTCTTGAACATTTTCTCCCACTCTGTCTATAAGAAATAATACTCTTTTCTCTAATAAACAGCATCACGAACCACAAACCCTTTGTTCTTGTGATCATGTAGGAAGAGAGACCATACGTCCATTATCGAAACAAGCTACAATTTAGGTACCATGCCTAACCATATCACATATGAAATGTAGATGATTGCTTTAATTATGTTTTGTTTTAGTGGAATAAGTAAATACTAGACAAATTGTGATAGAAACTACTTCCAATTTTATAGTAAAGATTCAATCATATCGTATAGGATTCTTTATCACTTTCTAATATTATGAAGGTGAACTTGTGATACCTTATCACACTCCTTTTGTTGCATATAAAAGTCTTCACTTTATTGTTCCATATATTAACAAAGTACTAATACTTTGGTCATAATCTCTAGGTTTTGATACTTTTAAACATTCATTGAACTTATTCAAAGAATATCCCTTCTTACCTCATTAAGTGGATACCAAGTATCTACCTAGTTCGTTGGTAAAAGAGATGAAGAAGTAATAACCCTTTCTGATTGAATTGTATTCAACCATACACATCAAAATGTAAATAGGGCGAATATCTTGCTATATTCATAATTCTTTTCTAGAAAGAAGTCATGAATTAATCTTGCTTTGAATACAAGATTCACACATACCAAGAGATTCCCTATCAAATGGTTTGGGACACTAGTGAAAACTAGTCTCTATGAGCAAATTCAATCGAGAATCGAGAAATAATGGGGTTCACCAATTTGAGTCTTATACAATATATATGACATTTATTTTAGTTTGAATATAATTACCTAGATATGTATGGTTTCATCATAACCTTAATCGTGATATGTAAGGGCACAACACTTGTTTTAATTGCACAATAGTGAAACCCTTTGTGTTTTTCTACAAAAACTTGAATTATATTCTTATTTAGACTTAGTGTACATCATAACAATTATTGAAGTAAAAATTCTAAATGCAAAACTAAAATGAATACACTATAACACTTATATGTCCATGGATGAAATGTCAACTACTCTAGTTCCATTCATGTAAATTTCTGAATTTATTGTTGCTAGTCGTCGTACGATAATTCAATGTTAGGATTCTAAGGATTTAAAAACCCTCGAATTGTGTTATGAACACATCCTCCTCTAAATACCCATTTAGAAAGGTGGTTTTTGACATCCTTTTGCCATATTTCATAATCATGAAATGTGGTATTTTCTAACATTGTTCACAAATTTATATCAAATACTTATGACGTGATAATTCCCAAGAAGGCTATGTCAATGTCATACATATTCAAGAAGGAATATGTTGGTGTCACACGACCAACTTCCTTGATCTTTACTTATTAGGGATTTATCTTTATTTTAGTGTCTAACACCTTCTCTTTCGAGCCTAGTTCTATCCTTAACAATTAAGATAGATACTTTACTTCTTATTGCTCCCACTCACATCAAGAATTTCTACTTGATGAAGACTTATTTTCATATAAATTCCTAGTTAATCCTTTACAAGGATGAACTCTATTGTGGTATTTGGTTAATCAAAATTTCTAACAAATTAATTTACCAATTTTACATTGTCATGTGCTTAACAACTTAAGTGCTTTGATGACAAGTGTTTTGTTTAATCAATAAGACTTTTGAACCATGGATGCATATAAGATATTATCAAAACATATTTTGATCAAGTACTACTTCTATTCATATTCTTCACAAGAGAATATAGGTATGTAAGGAATTTTAAGATGTTAATCTTATAATTGCATAGGACGATTCCTATCGAGTTCTATGGAATAGAACGATTCCTATGGATCTAGTCCACAACATATGATACGGTTCATTCTAGAAAGAGATTCTATTTGTCATAAGTAATAGTGGTTTAGCGGAGACTCGTGTTACAATCGAATTGATATCATATATGAGTAGGAGCGATAATAAAGAACAACATAAAACAACGAAATAGTGGGAAAATCAAACATTCATCGTTATATATAAAACATTTAAGAATGTTTTAGCATTTATACAGTGACCTCTACCCAACTATTATAAATGATCCTGAGATCCAAATTCCCATCAATTCGGGCACGGTGAGCCGATTCATCCCTAATCAATATAACTCGGTGGATTAACTCTTTAACCGATTCTACTTCTAGAACTCTCGGTCGATAAAATTACTTTATTTATCTTAAGCCTGGAACACATGCGGCTACGGTCGCGAATACTTCCGTTGAGCTCAATCCAAATTTCAATGTAGTAACAATTTACCACCCACTTACCCAACGTAACAAGTTTAGCACCCCGGTGAGCCGAGCCTAATTCCTTATGAAATTGGGATTCATGGTTCTACTATTTGGTAAGGCTAATTCTCAATTATTATTTAGTGAGAGGTCTTGCCAATTTATTATCTATCTCATTTTAAGTGAACTAAAGCGGTGAACTAGCGATAATTATAATTGACACGGTCGATGATTCGATAAAATACGATATGCATGTGTAGTTATGGCGATTTGGCTATGCATGCAAACATATAAAACAAATGCAAAGCAAAAAGATAAAATCCTAGTATGGCCTTCCTAAAATAGTAAATCTAATAAACTATTTAGAAATTCGGAAACCAACTCCTTTGGTCTCTTGAACTTCATATGGCACGTACTTCAAGGCAACACCGTCTTTGTCGGAACGCCTTCCCGAATGGCACCGTCTTCAAGGAACCCTGGGATAAATAAATTACATAGCTTTTGTACTTTCTACATTATAAAAAGAAAAACAAAACAAAATAAAATAAAAATGATACGAGATCACAAATTACAACCGAATCGATATCCCCATTCATTTCGGGAAATATCAATTAAAAACTAAGGCCATACTAAGTACAAATTACATAATTCAAAATTATATATAAATTAAAATATGACAATCATAATAAAAATGAAGCATTAATATATGTATGAAACATGTCATGTGATGTGCCAAATCGCCCTATTTAAGCTAATATCGTATATTTAGTCCGATTTTATGGATAATTGCGATCAATAACTTATTAAAATCACAAAATATTACATAAATCAAATCTATGTCAAAGTTAATTACCCCAACCTTTTTAGGACTCAAAAATTTAGTCTTCACTAAATATTTAACAATAATTCAACTTGATATTTTATTAGTGCCCTTTAAACACTTTTATTCATAATAATAATAAAGAAATAATTCTCAATAAGTCATAAAAATTCAAAAATTTCAAAAACATAATTTTGTATATTCTGAAAAATTCCCAACATTCCAAAATTTTAATAAAAATTTGCCCATAGAATATATTCAACTTATTTCACAAATAAATCGCATAATCCGTAACTTTAATCCCTTAATTCAAAATTAACCATAAAATTATGTAAAAGTCAAAATTAATTTTTTTTAATATTCTATATAAATTTATAGAACCTGGAAATCACAAATTTTTAAGCCCATAAATCAAATTTTTAATTATGACTATTAAAGTTCCTATTTATCAATTTTAAAATATAAAATCAATAAACATCTAAATCAAACGAAATTTGATATACAACTTTAGATCTGATGTTCATATCATATATATACAACTTTGGGAAAAATTCTCATGCCATAAAACTCATTTTAGCCATTTTTTTGCTAAAATAGTCACTATTTATATTATTTTTACATCTAAAAATCATAAATCATGCAAAATAAATAAAACCAGTTTATCTCAAAATTTACATACAATGTGTAAATATGGCATGTGACAACATACTAAAAGTTTATGGACTGAATCGAAGTCAAACCATTTTTAACCAAAATACCTCTATTTAATCAATTTTTATCATGTAAAAATCATAAATCATGCAATATAAAACACTTTTATACGAAAGTTTACATACAATGTGTAACATATGCATGTGAGGTTGTGTAAAAATTTCAAGGTCAGAATCATAGTCTAACTAATTTTAGTATTTTAAGTGTCATTTTATTCAATAAAATGTAATAAAAATACCAAAAATCATATTAAAGAGCAATAAAATACCATAAATCATCAAAATGACCTAAAATCAATTTAGGACCAGAATGTTACTCATGCAAAAATTCGTGGCATTTATCCTCATAAATCACAAATTTCTAGTTTTATATGTTAACATATTAACTCGGAAAAACAATCACCGATTATGCATGCAACAACCATTGCTCTGATACCAATTGTAAGATTCATTAATATCTTATTAGAAATTTTTAATAACTATATAAATTTAGTTTAGTCATAAACTAACTAGATCTTATGCATGCATAACAAAATACATAAAGTAAGAAGAAATCGATCAACTTACATAAAGGGCCGAATGGTTATACTAATTGGACACCTTCCAAATTAGTGTTCTTAAGAAAATCCTAGTGCTCCAAGGATGAACTTAGATTCAATATTAGAATCTACTCCTCAAGGATTTGTACCAAGATAACCCTCTTAATACAAGTACTAATTTGTTACTAGAAATTAGTAAAAGTGCCCTTAAATTAACAACTAATATTATAGTTTACTACTTCTAGTAATGGAGGAATAATATTAGTGATTTTGAGATTTTCTTTCTTATTGGTTCTTCATAATATCTAGAGAGAATATGTATAAAAATTATCTATATAATTATTAGTTAGAATGAATGAATAGGAAATAGAAGAGAAAACTCTTCCTTTTCATATGGGTGGCCGGGTGGCATGGGTAGGAATGCCCTATCAAGGCTCAAGTTTGTTCTTCTCAAGATTTAGGCATGCAAGCCTATGATAAGTAGGGCATCATTGTGTTTCTTCTAATTAAATGAACAAAAACACAACCAACTCCCTATCCACCCCATTTACACGGCATCCTTATGTTAATAATGGTCCATTTTAAGTTTGTCAATTGTTCAATTTGTGTAGTGTGACATATTGGACATGTTACTAGACATGTTATTAAATAATGCATTTTTAACGTATTAAAAGTTATTATATAAACAAAATAAGTCACATTCAAAAATTAACTAGTAATTCATGATTACAAGTATTTAAAATGGGTCATAGAATTATAAATCACAGCAACTTGTATTTATAATAAACCATTCATTCTTGTTATAATTGTTTCATAAACAATAATAAAACCTAAGTAATAAAACAATCTAATTACTTAGTAAGAATCTTATTTAATCAAATTACAATAAGATACGTATTCTCACTCACAAAATCATTTGTTCAATTTTAAGGAATTAATTAACTTGTATCAACATACAATTAATTAATTAATTAATTAAGAGTGTTACCCTAGATGTATGAACTTAAGGGATCAACTGATCACCACCGTCATACGACAGTAATGTCAAACTCTAGTCAGCCAATCATTACCGATTAATGTGGATCAGTTGACAATAAAATATTACTTTCCCTAAGCATTCTTAATATGAGATTTAAACATGTGATCGCATTATTGTCGAGGACACATACTCCAACAGTTACTCGATCGAGTAACCCACTTACTCGATCGAGTGGCCTCTACTCGATCGAGGGCCCAGACTACTCGATCGAGTAGCCTCCGCTAGATCTAGTAACACAAACTCAAAGGCTCACAACGTCACAAGGTTTAACTCGTAAGGTTTACGAAGGTTAAGAGAGGTGTCTAAGGTCAGTCAACGTCGGTCAACGGGTCTCTAAAAGGACGGGTATTAAAATCTCTTTGTTGCTTGGTCGTTAGATGCGATCAATTTAGCTCCGCTTTGGCTTCCATATGCGCAAGGCTTAACATCCTCACCTACAAAGGGCACTAAAACCTCATAGAATGTGCAAAGTAGGGAACATAAGATAGAAACGACCCTAAGAAGTGTTAGAAAGCATGGAAACGAGGCTAGTTAGGGGACTAAATGTGCGCAATTATGGGTCACATCAAACATCCCCAAACCGAACCTTTGCTCGTCCCCAGTACAGAGGTGACTAAAACTATGACCCTTCAACTCACAACAAGACATCCATGAGGTAAGATGCCTTCTCGCAAGGTAACGTGGGGCTTGCCAAAATGGCGATACATCCAAGCATTAAGCACACAAAATAAGTAATGGATGCATCTACAAAAGAATGGCCACTTTCCTCATCTAAGTGGCGGAAATCATCTAGAGGGGAAGCAATCTAAGGGTACACACTCCATTATAGATATTGTTTCTCCACCCTACTAAGTCCAAGAGGATACCAACAAATCACCTACAAGTTGTGTCAAACTAGGCTACTTTTATCCTTAATTGCTAAATGCTTTTGTCAACAGTAGGCTCCTTATGGTGTTAGAAGCACTGTAGGATCGCGGAATTCCCCCTCTTGCCTAGACAAGAAGAAGGGGCGTCCCCTCTCCACCATGCAACAAAGAAAGGATTAATCAATGGATAAAAAGGATTGTTATGTTTAAAGTTTCACAATGGTAGTTTGCTTTTGTTTTGTTTCCCCCCAATTTCTTGTGGTATTTGACTTTTGAGAATATTTCTTTGCCACTTTTGATGTTTGGCAATTTTGATACTTTGGCAATTTCTTTGTATTTTTGAACATTATCAAAGTAACCCCATTTTGTAGCAAGGGCAATTTTATTGAAGCTTAGGAGTCTATTTTTGCTCCTCTTTTCATTGATGCAATTTTTGTGCAAACTTTTTGATTTTCACTTTGGTACTTGAACTCAATTTGCAGATTTTTGTGCCTATTCCCTTTTTGGTTGACAAAATGATGATAGAAGTGTAAGAACGGTTTCATGGCTTCAAAGGTCACCTTGGAATAAACGGTAGCCAAGGAGTTATCACACCACAAGGTACTCTTGACTAGGCCTTAGTCAATGGGTCAAAAGATACTTGTATGACACATCCTAGGGTGTCTTGAGGGTATTCTAGCAAACAAAGTCTCAAGGAGAAGAATTATCTACAAGGGACTATATACACTTGCCAAGCTTCCCAACTAGACATTTTCATAATTTTTTTTCTAAAATGTAACTACATGCCATGATGCAACTAACATATATACAACCTAATGCAAATGCTACTATCACTAGTATGCCATATAATCTAAATGCAACTCCTAGAATTACATTGGTATGTACCACATCAAACAAAAAGAAGCCACATTGTCATTAACATAGAGAGGAAAAAGGAGATTTGGAAAGATCATACCATGCAGTCTTCATATTCCTCATGCCTCGGATGTGGCGTAGTCGGTCTAATGTAATAGGAGTGAACACAAACAAACAAGTATATACAATATATACATTTCTATACTACAAAAGGAAGAACATGTTTTTGGACTTTTGAAATTTTTTTCAAATTTTTATCATTTTTGAATTTTTGAGTTAGAAGGTGTTAGAATTCCCCATCCCCACACTTAGAATGGACATTGTCCTCAATGGACAAAACAATAGGGAATTGAGCAAATGCAATGAAACGATTCATGATTCTACACTAGATGCAAACTATATGGAATATATGACAAAGTGATGCAAACTAAGCTAGTCTAAGTGATGTATGCTTTCTGTTGTCCGGAAAGCTAATTTGAAATAATTCGGGTTGCTTGTGACTAAACTTCCCCAAACCGGTTAAATTAATGGGAGAAGTTTGGCCACAAGGCCATGCATTCAAAGCTATACTAAATGCAAAATTGTCATTTTGGATTTTCAAGTGGGAACAAATTTTATCATCACCTTGATGTTGCTAAAGTGGAAATAGTCCTTAAATTTTACAAGGACACTAGCAAAGGTTTAAACAACAATGATTACTTAAGCTAAGTTAGAATGCAATTCCAAAATTTGACATAAAAATGAGAGAGAGAGAGAAGAAAAGTTCACACAAGTCATGGTTGATGCGTCTTGCCCGCTCCACCAAGCTAGAGAACTTCTTCATTTATCGCCATCCTCTCCTCCAAGATCATCATCCCAATGTGCTCTAGATTCCTCACTTCCATAGGAATCCGTGAACTCATCTCCTTCACTATTAACCTCTATGGTGTCACCATTACTTGATCTCTCTCCTTCTCCATTGCCATTTGCCGTTAGCTCCACCATTTCCATGAGTTGAATTTGGAATGAGATGCCGACTTGAGCCCAAGAGGGAAGCATTCCTTATTCATTTATGCGCCCTTGATGAGCCATATAATGGAAATTGGGGTAAAGAGCATCGTAGGTGTCTACCTTGTCATCATATTGTTGACGGTGCAAAGCTTGAATTACGAGTCTTGTTAACAACCTTCTCAAGGATTTGTTTGATCTCTCTATTTGAAACTTCAACTTGACCGCTTGTTTGAGGATGGTATCCCAAGCCGGTTCTATGTTGAACACCATACTTTGTCAAAAGATATGCAAGCTTCTTTTCATGGAAATGAGATCCGCCATCACTAATGATTGCTCTAGGAACTCCAAATCTTGGGAATATTACTTTCTTCAAAAGCTTGGTCACCGTCTTTGCATCATCGGTTGGGTTAGAAATTGCTTCTACCCACTTGGACACGTAATCAACGACAACTAGAATGTATTTGTTGCCTTGAGATGATACAAAGGGACATTGGTAATAAATTCCCCAAACATCAAAGATTTCCACTTATAATATGCCTTGTTGTGGCATCTTATTTCTCCAAGATATATTGCCGGTTCTTTAGCAAGGGTCACAATGGAGGATGAATTCTCTAGCATCTTCAAACATGGTAAGCTAATAGAAGCCCGATTGCAAGACTTTGGAAATTGTTCTCCTTGCTCCATGATGTCCTCTATAAGGGGATGAGTGACAACCTTCCAAAACCCCTTGTACTTCCCATTGTGGGACACACATTCGATAAAGGCCATCACTACATGCTTTGTAGAGGTTGGGATCATCCCCAAGATATCTCTTCACTTCGAATAAGAGCCTCTTTCTTTGGTTATAGTTCAATTTCGGAGGGAGAACTCCTCCTACAATGTAGTTTGCAAAATCAGCAAACCATGGTGTGGTATGCCTCTCAAGTTCTGTGTGGATGGCCATTAGAATATCATCGGGAAAGGAATCATTGATGGGTGTATCTTCATCTTTGTTGTCAAATCGAATTCTTGATAAATGATCCGCTACTACATTTTCGGCTCCTTTCTTGTCCCTTATCTCTAAGTCGAATTCTTGGAGTAACAATATCCACCTCAATAAGAGTGGCTTTGACTCTTGCTTCACCAAGAGATGTCTAAGGGCACGGTGATCCGAAAATACAATAACCTTTGATCCAAGCAAGTAGGAGCGGAATTTGTCCAAAGCATACATAATAGCAAGAAGTTCCTTTTTCCGTGGTATCAAAGTTGATTTGTTATGCATCAAGGGTCTTGCTTATATAATATATGGCATGTAAAGCTTTCCTCACTCGTTGGCCAAGAACCGCGCCAACGGTATAGTTGCTTGCATCACCCATTATCTCAAAAGGTAACTCCCAATTCGAGGATTGAATGACGGGTGCCGAGATTAGAGCCTCTTTGATTCTATCAAAAGCTTCAACACACTCATTAGTAAATTGGAACGGGGCATCCTTAAGCAAGAGTTGAGTGAGTGGTTTTGCAATTTTGGAAAAATCTTTTATGAATCATCGGTAAAACCCCGCATGACCGAGAAAACTTCTCACCCCTTTAACATTCACGGGTGGTGGTAGTTTCTCTATCACTTCAACCTTAGATTTGTCAACCTCGATGTCCTTTTCCGTAACCAAATGACCTAGGACAACACCTTCAATGACCATAAAATGGCACTTTTCCCAATTCAACACAAGACTAACATCTTCACACTTTTGCAAGACAAGAGATAGATTATTCAAACAAGAATCAAAGTCTTTCCCATAAACCCTAAAATCATCCATAAAGACTTCCATTATGGTTTCTAAGTAATCGGAAAAGACACTCATCATGCAACGTTGAAAGGTAGAGGGAGCATTGCATAGCCCAAAGGCCGTTCTCCTATATGAAAATGTTCCATATGGACAAGTGAAGGTGGTCTTATGTTGGTCATCCGGGTGTATTGGGATTTGGAAGAATCCCGAGTACCCGTCAAGGTAGTAAAAGAATTTGTTAGAGGCAAGCCTCTCAAGCATTTGGTCAATGAATGAAAGGGGGAAATGATACTTGCTTGTTGCGGAATTCAACTTACGATAATCAATACACATTTGCCAACCGGTGATCTTCCTTGCGGGTATTAGCTCGTTCTTGTTATTTTTCACTACCGTGGTACCTCCTTTCTTGGGTACCACTTGAACGGGGCTAACCCACAAGGAATCCGATATAGGATAGATGATTCCTGCATCAAGCAATTTCATAACCTCCGCTTACACAATTTATTACATGTGGGGGCTTAGTCTCCTTTGCCCTTGGATGGTAGGTCTATGATCTTCCTCTAGATGAATTATATGCATGCAAAAATTAGGGCTTATTCCCTTAAGGTCATCTAGACAATAACTTATAGCCTTTTCATGTTCTTTCAACACAACAAGCAAACTTTCCATTTGACTATCATCAAGTTTTTCATTGAAAATCACGGGTTTGGTTTTAGACTCATCAAGGTAAGCATACTTCAAATTAGGGGGAAGGGGTTTTAGAGTTGGAGTTTGTACCTCAGTTTCTACCTTTGATGGTTTATTAGGAACATCTTCCACCTCTATTGCGCATTCCACCCTTATTACATGTTCTACCTTGGTTGCTTGTTCTTCTTAGTGGATTGTGATGCTTCTTTGAGAATGTCATTTATCCGCATGGATTGCTCATAAGAGAGTTTTTTGTTGGCTAGAGCGGCTTCAAGGAGGTCTACTTCCAATGCCCAATGTTTACCGTTGGCCTCACTTGCTTCCAAGGCCTCCAATGCTTCCAAAGGTTCTTTGATGAGAATAGAACTCACATGGTCCTCTACACAAAAATCTATAAGATGCATCTTGCAAAGAAAACTAAGAGAAAAAGGTGAGAAATACCTTGAAGAAATGCTCTCCCTCAAGGTAAAAAAAGACACAACTAAAAACAATTAATGATAATAATTCAATTGAACACCGTCCCCGGCAATGGCGCCATTTTTGGTGCGGTTCGAAACTTTGTCGTCTAAGTCAACCAACCAAAAAAATATTTATAACTAAACAAACTACTCTTAGTAGAGTGGTAAGTAATGTTCGGATCCCAGAGGATGGGTATCGAATTAAGTTATCAATTGCAAGTAGCCATGTCTTAAGGTGTCACAAATTGATTGAGTTCAGATAAGTGTCTAAACTACTAAGCAAGTGGAAAGATAAAAGGGGATGTAAACAATTAATGAAAGCACTAGGGTATCATGGGTTCATAGGGGGGTTCATGGTGGTGATCATAAAAACATGTTTACATAGTTGCAAGCCAATTATTGTTGTAGTGGAATCCAGTTAGTTGATATCTTACGATCCATAGGAAGATTTGGGTCCCGGAGCCGACTCGTCTAGACTGTACAACACCTACAAGTCGACTTAATTTCTTCATATTCACTTCTATGCATGGTCTAATAAGACTCGAGTTAGTTTATATCTTACAAGTCTTGTTGAATAGATAAGAGATAAGTATAAATGCAAGGTTTCATAGCCTAGCATTTTATCAAGCATAACATGTGCATAGGTTAACACTACAACAAGCAAGCAATATTATGAAAATATATTAGATTAAGTATGAATCTACCCCCATGTTATAGTCCCCTAATCCCCCATTAACCCTAGCTAGGTGACTACTCACTCATGGTTGTGTTAAACATACTAATAAGGGTGTTAAACATGATGACTGATTAGGAAAGCAATCAATAATTAACGCAAAGAGTAAAAGAGTTGTACCAAGCTTATGATGAACAAATGGAAAGAAGGAATGATAGAAGAAAAACTTGATTGATGAATGAAGTGAAAGATTCATTAACCCTCAATTTAAACTCTTTAAATTATATATCTAATTATTCATTAATTAAATATGATGATCTTATGCATGCATAACAATATATAAATAAATAAGTAAAGAAAATGTTCCTTACATAAGAAAAATCGGTTAAAGGGCACAAGAAAGAACTCCTTTCTTACTTATTCTTGAGCTTAAAATATATGGATGATCCTCCTAGTCTCAATATTGTGAGATCCTCCTTTTAATTGTACCAAGACAACCCTTAATACTAATTAATATATTAACTAGATATATGTAATTAGTGACTTTAAAATTAATATTATTATTATTATTTCTATAACTACTTTTAGTAATCTAAATATAAGATTTTTGAACAATTATAATTTCTTTTCTAAAACTTAATTTTAGAGAGAAGAAGAGAGAAGAGGAGTAAGAAGTGAATTATGTAAGAATGAATGAGTAAAAATAAGAACAAATCTTATTTTAAGGGGAGGGGGAAAACCGGTGGTAAGAGGGGAGAAAGGAGAGCCAATGCATGAAAATAAAACTCATGCAAATGTCCTTATCAAAATTGTTAGAGTGTAGATTAGGTAATAATTGTAATCATTATGCTTTCCACTCAATTAAATAATTTAACCATTTCTCCCTAATACCCTCCATGAAACCGGTTTTCATAGATAAAATGGTGTCCTTTTTATTTTTGTCAATTTGTCATTTTGTCATATAATGTGTGACATGTGACATATAACATGTTATTAATAATATTAATGCATATTTAACAATTAAATATCATTACATATATTAATTTAAATATATACATTAATTGACTAGTAATTCCCAATTACAGGTAAATAAAATGGTCCACGTTAATATAATCTACAACATATTGTAATTATAATTAACCGTTCATTCTTAATTTAATTGTTTCATAAACAAAATTTTAGTAATACAACATCTTAATTACTAAAACAAATCTCATTTAATCGAATTACAATAAGATTCATATTCTTACTCACATTCGTGAATTGTTCTATTTTAAGGAATTAATTCATCTGTATCATTATACAATTAATTAATTTTATCTATTAAGGGAATTGTCCTTTAGGTGTGACCTTAAGGGATCAACTGATCACCACCGTCAAACGACAGTCAAGTCAAACTCTAGTCAGCCAATCATTACCGATTAATGTTGATCAGTTGATGTATAAAAATGAATCATCCCTTTACGTATTCTTATCATGAGTTTTATTAATGTGATCGCACTATTGATGAGGACACATACTCCAACAATCTCCCACTTGTCCGAGACAAGTGTGCGTCACCAATTCTCTTGTCCTATTACTATCTCCCACTCAATGCAAGGTGTCTTGCAGGTCGTTCTTGTAAGTGATCAAATCTAGAGTGGTTTCCTCGATCTGGAGAGTAACTGTCTGACCGGAATTATCTAGCGTAGATACCTTCCGAGCGTGGCCACGCATTTTCAGTTCACTACTCCTCGAGTGGCCCTGAGATTTTTAAATAACCCTGACAAGGGGATGGACAATTCCTATCGCACTATTCCCTTTGTTTAGCCATAGCTCATCATGACCTAAAAGATGCCCATTAGACCTCATTTACGAAAATCGTAGAGCATAATTTAAAGTCACTCGGAAACTATGCCAACTTGGGCGAATAGTCTTTAGTCAAAGAATTGACTCAAAAGAATACTATAGTAGCTCTCGCCACGACCAGGTTATATGAATTACCAGAACTCTATAAGCGGTCACAACCCGACAAAGTGTCTCTTACAGTCTGTCTATGTGATCGACTGGTCATCTCTTATGACCCTATGGCACTTGAACTTGCCATCAATCGACTCACAATCTAGTCACTTAGAGACGTCACTTCATATGAGTGACAAGGGGCAATTACCATGTTAATCCAGTTCACTTCAATAGGGTTCAATGTTGTCTCAACAACGTATTCGAATATAATAAGGTAATAGATGAGTTTTGAGAAACTCAAATGATAAATGCGATTATCACATATGAACAGTTAATACCATATTACTACTTCATATCTTATAATCTAAAGTGTGTATATATATATATATATATATATATATATATATATATATATATAGAGGCGGGATCCGGTGAGGACGGCTAAATATTTGAGGATTGAGGACGGGATGAAATAACACACTTTATTCAATACAATACCACTCGCAAAAAATCAAACAACAAAACAAAAAAACGCGCAAAAAATCAAACACAAAAATTAGACGATTCATTTTTCATATTCTACTTCAACTTTCTCTCTCTAAAAACTGAAAAAAAAATCGAAGAAAATACTGATAAATTGTTGAATCAATCAAGATTACGAAGGAATACGAATCATTGCTGCATATCATCGCATTTTTCTTTGAATTCGTGTACAATTTTTGATCTAAATTTTTCCGATTTCCCATTTTAGGTATATTTTGCGAAAATAATTGATCAATTGGTTTAAGTAATCAATATATTTGCTCTGAATCTTTGGTCGGATGTTTTTAGAACATAGACATGCATATAATTTGGGTAAAATACGAAAATGTTCATTCTAGGGTTTCAGAAAATGTTGTGCAATTGTTTTAACATTATCATGCAAAATTTTTCGCATGAACTAATTGATAAAATCGATTATTTTTCATCTACTTTCATATTATTGATCGTGTTTGTGTGTCTTACTGCTTCGCTAAAATTCTCAAATTCATTTAATTTGCGTTTGTATGTAACATCACATATAATAGATGAAGAACACGAGAAAAACGTATTATATTATAATCTGATATTGTATAATGTATTGTAAATCTTGTGATATTGTATTGTAAATGATGTGAGATTTTATTAGTTATCTTTGTGTAATACTATAACTAGTTGTGATATTGTATTGTAAATGTTGTGATATTGCAACTAGTTTGTGATATTGTATTGCAGTCTGATATTGTATAATGTACTGGATGAAATATAAAACTAGTTGTGAAATTGTAATGGATATGTTGTGATATTGTATTCGATATATTGTGATATTGTATTTGTAGACATGCAAAAAAATTCATGTTGTATTGAATTTTTTGTGTTATGCAAAAATGTTTTGTATCTTGACGTAAATTGTCTCGATTTTTGAAGAAATACAATCATGAACACGCTGGCACTCACGAAACTCCAACGAAAAACCTTGCAAAAAGAGAAAAGCTATGAACGATACTAAGTCCCAAAAAAACTCCACAAAAAAAAACAAACCAACAAAGGGAGCTCCAAATGTGGTGACAGGGAGATGCCTCCGATCATAACAAAATGATTGTGCAAAAAGAAAATGAGGATGGTTTAGAAATTATGGACGTGATTGAGCAAAATAGAAAAGGAACTGGTCGACATGAAAGTGAGCACAAATTTGTAACAAAATGTAGGCCAAACAAGCTGTTTGAGCTTATTTGTGAGCTTAATGATGAGCAAAAGAAGGCAGTGGAAGAAATTGGTTTTGGAGGCTTGTTGCATTTAAAACTTATTAAGGAGATTCCTAGAGGGATTGTGGAATTGCTTATAAAAGCTTTCAAGCCTACCAGCTACATGTTTAGGGCGAAAAAAATCGAGTTTTTGTTAAGCAAAGCTGATGTGCATGATGTATTCCTGCTTCCTAGGGTTGGTGCTAGGGTGCAGAAAACTATGACTGGTCATTGCAAAGTGACTGCTGATGACGAATTGAAAGTTGAATGGCGAAGAAAATTTGGATTAGAGAGTAAGGCAGACCCTATTAAGTTGAACATTGTGCATGATAGATTAATAAGCTGCAATGAGTCGGGTGATGATTTCAAGAAGTTGTTTGTTTTATATAGCATGTCTATTTTCTTGGCACCTACAACAAATTACACACTGGATTTCAAACTGCTTAGGGCTGTTGAAGATGTGCCAAACATAAAAAATAGTGACTGGAGTTTGTATGTTTTTGAGCAGTTGGTAGAGGCTGTTGGTAATTTTAAGGAGGGGACCAAAAAGACAAGTACTATTACTGGATGCATACTTGTATTAATGATATGCTATTTCCATAGGGTGAATTTTAAAGGAGATGTGTTAGCCCATAGCCTACCACTTATTCGACACTGGGATCATAAGGAGTTGACAAAAAGAGCTAAAAGTGAGTTGGCGGCAGTGCATTGGGGAATTTGTCCCTTCTCAAATTGTTTACCCTATCTGTGAGCAGCCAGGTTATCAAGAAGATCGCGACCTCAAACTCAACCTCGATCAAACCAAAATACCAAAGGGATACATGTTGATCAAATTGCCTCCTGGGATACAAAGTGACGAAGAAATAAGAGGAAGAGCATTAGATGTAAGACAAACTTTATAAGCTGTTTACCTTTTGAGATAATTTTCTGATATTCTTAAACCTTATTAGTATTACTAGTATTACAATATTAATTGATAGATGTGACATTGATATTGTATTATGATTTTTAAAAATGCTAGGAAATTCATGAAATTTTTTTGAGAATGACGAGGATTCAAAGATTGTTTTACAAAAGATACACTCGATAATATGAAAGAGTTCAACTCAAAGATAGCTGGACTGTTGGAAATGATACAAAATCGATGAACTGGGTAGTGATAAAACCGGCAAATTGAATGTCCTCCCAAGGAAGATACTGTAGAAGAGACTGGTGACAAAACTGTTGATGGCAATGATGATAAGGTAGAAGAAAATACAACTGAAAAAGATCAATTTGGCAGCCAAATTCATCAAACACTACCTTTTATGAAAGATCCATTCTACCATAGCTTTATCGACGGTTTGGTAATGAGGGCAAAAGAAATGTATGATTATTCACAAGGGATGCCATCATTCGACGTATGGACTGATATGTTGAAAGCTCGATATAAAGAATTGGACAAGTCCTACGGTGGTTGTCTTGATAAAGACCTCCAAACGGATTCTCAAGTGATCATTGATGACATGATTTATGGGGATATGAAACGATTGCCCTAATTTGGATGAGATATTAGCTGATGTGAATGAACAAATCAAGAAATTAGTGAGGAAGTCGTATATTCCCGGAGAAGAGCTGCACAGGCAAGTGACAAAAATGAAAAAAGCAAAACAACAAATGTTCAAAAAGGAGGAACCACTGAGTCAAGGAGTTTACTTAGTGACTATTTGCTCCACTCAAATACTATACCAGAATGTGCATTGTTGGTATCTCGGAACTTAGGTTGTACCGAACAATGTGGACAACCGGATAAGCAAATGAGACTACTTTGTCGAATTCTTGCTGGGAAATAGACAGTTGTTTGAATCAGTTTTGAAGAAACGGAAAGAGGTCATGGATTATTGTTTCATTCATGATCATACAATTGAGAAATCGTAAGTCCATTTTCAAACATTTTAAAATTTAAAAGGCTTACTGCTATATTAAGCATATTAGTAAATTGATCTTTAATTTGGTTGATAATGTATGACAGAGAAACACTTGCAACATATGGGACTTACCATGTAATTTCAAGATCCGATATAGAATCATTATTGCCTGATGTGAAGATTGAGTAAATGCAGTGATTGAATCGTGGTCAATTTTGATGAATGAGTTGTCAATAAAGGAAGAAGAAGCACCAGTACCAAAAAGGATTTTCTTTGGGCTTGCACATGCCGTAAGTTCTAATTCTTAAAAGGGTGATATTTTATTGAAAACTGTGTATTATTGGGTGAAAAATTTAATTCACAAATCGCAAAAGAAATTTAAACCATGACTGATGAAGATTGTTTCAAGAATATGTGATATTGTAATGCAATGTTTGTGATATTGTAATTTAAGTCAATTTGTTCTTGATGAAATATTTGTGATATTGTGATATTGTAATGCAATATTTGTGATATTGTAATGCAATATTTGTGATATTGTAATTTAAATCACAAACATTTAATTCAGACTTTGCAAAAGAAATTTAAACCATAACTGATAAAAATTGTTTCAAGAATATGTGATATTGTAATTCAATATTTGTGATATTGTAATGCAATATTTGTGATATTGTAATTTAAGTCAATTTGTTCTTGATGAAATATTTGTGATATTGTGATATTGTAATGCAATATTTGTGATATTGTAATGCAATATTTGTGATATTGTAATTTAAAGCACAAACATTTAATTCAGACTTTTGCAAAGAAATTTAAACCATAACTGATAAAAATTGATTCAAGAATATGTGATATTGTAATTCAATATTTGTGATATTGTAATGCAATATTTGTGATATTGTAATTTAAGTCAATTTTTTCTTGATGAAATATTTGTGATATTGTGATATTGTAATGCAATATTTGTGATATTGTAATGCAATATTTGTGATATTGTAATTTAAATCCGTTAGTATGATATTGTATTGAAGAGTTTGTGTTATTGTCTTTGTATGACAGTTTGTTATTGTAATATTGATTAATATTGAAAGGAACCTATTGTGTGATTGCAATGTTACAGACACCTCTAGAACAAATCTTAATGCTAAATGGAGAAGAATTTGAGAAGACAAAAGCACTTACTGAAGAAATAGCTGGAGCATGGGATATATGGCAAAATGTTTGCAGGCAGCCACTAAACTTAAATTCAGATCTGGTAAGACACTAGCATTGTCAAAATTGTTTGTGTTATGCCATTTATTTACTGATTAAACTGATAAGAATTTTTCATGCAAACTTTATTAGGTGTTCCTCCCTTTGCTGATAAGCGAACATTATTTCTGCATATGCATCAACTTTCAAAACGAGACAGTGGACTACTTAGACAATAGGCTCTATGACAACTTCGAAGATTCAGAGTTTTTTTACCTTGCTGAGTTGGCTGTAAGTCTTAAACTCAAACTTTACTGCAAAACTACAATTGATGTGTTTTATTAAATTGGAGGAATTTTCTTTACATTAATGAGATTCTTAATTGTTATCAAAACTGTATAGGCAAAGACATTTGGAAGTTACATGTGCGAAAGGTTTAAAGCAAGGAGAAAAAGTGCAAATGTTTCCCTTAGTTAATAAGAAATTCAAGTGGCAATCAAAGGATTTTAACTTAGACTGTGGGGTATTTATGATGCTGCACATGATGTTTTACAATGGGGAAATATTTGATTGTGAGTTGAATGATGTAATGAAGAGGAAATTATATCGAGTGAGATAGCGGCATTGGTTTTCAAAGTGATTATAACCATACGAGGTCGGAAACAATGGATACTTGTAACAAACTTCAACACATTAAAGGAATCGTTGGAACCAATCCTGTTGGAAAAAGGAGGTGAAAAGAGAAGAGGAAGAAAAAGAAAAAGCAGACAGATCTGAGAAAGTTTGTACACCAAAGTCAAAAATCAAAGGTTACTTACTTTTACTTAAGCGCTCATTTTTTTCTTAAACAACATAATTTTATTTGGTACTAAAACAGCCGCATCACCTGAACTGTTCTTTAGGGTTGAAAATACCAGATGACAATGATTGCAATACTAGTGTCTTGGGTAGCCGTAGAAAAGGAAATTCAGATGGTCTTGGGTGCACATACAACTGTGGCAAAGCTGGTGATATTTTGGTTGTATCCAAATTTATGAGGAACAATCAAGCACTTTTAGCAAGCTTGTTGAAAGTAAGAAAAGAAGTACTTGACTATGCTTATTGGACGACCACACATTCTCTATAGAGTAAGATTGAAAACTATTATGATATCCTCAACTATTTTAACTGATGTCCATCATTTATTTAGTAGCATATGGAAAGAATATTTCAACTAATGCTCATCCACTACAATTGCTTGTAGTGAATGTGTTCTTGTCTACTGGCGAAGAAGCAAAACTCCTCAGAGAAGATATACTATCAATACAACAGACCGTGAATGTCACGAGCAAAATGATTGAATGTTGGGCACACCTCTTGAATGACATTGAGTACAAGGACCACAAAGACAACAACTTTATCTTGTTTTTTGGACTTCGTCACATGGTATGCAATATTATTTACAAGTAGTTTAGATATTTGATTTTAAAATATTGTAAATTTAATATTATTACAATGAATATGTGTTGTTATTGATTAACAACTATTTTGCAAACAGGATGCTGTTCACGCATTATATCAACAAGGAGGTGATGAAAGTCAGGATGAAACTCATAAAATGAGGATTTTTGAAGCTTGGGATACTTTTATTACCGCAAACAACGGTACATGCAACTTGACAAATTTGATTGTTTTCGTGCCAATGCTATTTGAAGACCATTACTTTTGTGTTTGTATAAACTTTAACAAAGAAAAGGTTGAAGTCCTAGACAATACATCCTATGATAAATGGGAAGATACAAGTGTTTACAAACCGGCGATGTTGTGGTAAGTTGAATGCTTTAGTTGATAATGGAAATCTGAGAAATTGTTGGATAATATATGTGGGTTTAATCCGATGGTTGTCTTGAAATGTGTCAGTTTGCATGCATGAGTGACTATCTGGAAGCAAAGAAAAGGCCGAAAGTCAAGAAATAATAGGATTTAACATTGTTAACGTAAGCTTCAAATGGCAAAAACCGGAACTAAAGAACAATGAATCCGGCACTTTTCTAATGCTGCACATGATAAGGTATGAGGGAGAAGTATTTGAAGCAGATCTTGATGGAAAGGTTGGCCGCAGATACTATTGGGCACAAATGGCGTGACATTACTCTTGGGCGACATAAATGGAATTAGGGATCAACTCATTCAAAGAGTAGCAGAGTTCACAAAGAATAAAGGAAGAAGTCCGCCTGAATCAAACTCGAAAAGAGATGCATCAATGAACAAAAACCCGTAAAAGGAGGCAAGGGTGAAGATGTGCAAAAGCCGGTGAATACTGAAATGCCTGTTCTTCGTAGTTCGCCTAAAAGGTAAATTAAAGAAAATTTAAAAATGGCTAATCGGATATAATAATGTCATTACTTTGTAAAGATATTCGTTCTTTGTTTTATTTGAATATGGAGATATTTTAATCAGTGCACATATTTGGGATTGCAGTGGTACTGTCAATGGGCAAAACACAAGTGGTGGTCAGAGGATCAAAACAGTTGCACAATATTCAAGAACAAGAGGTCGAGGTAGAGGTCGAGGACGAGGCACCAATGTAGGAAAATAGAAAGTGTGTAATCTGACTTAGGAATGAATGCATTGACAGATTGATTTGTAATAGGTAGACAAAAATGGTACAATCTAGATCGTTTGATAAGGTTTTGTAATGAAGATATATCAAATTAGTGTTAATGTGCTATTTTAAAAGGGTTCATGCAAATATTTGTTGAGCAATCAAGTTATCTTACAGGTGTGATATTGGAATGAATGCATTGTGAGATTGTATTTTGTAATTCTTGGTATTTAAACTTTAAATCGAACAAGAGGTGAAATTGGTACTTTTACGATTCAAAATGACTGAGAAATAGTCACCCTTGACTGAGAAATCTCTTTTTAGAAACCGTGATATTATGTAGAAGAACAAAATTGATATTGTATTGAATAAGTTGAAATTTTGTATAACATGATGCGTCTAATTATGTGGTATTGTATTGAATACCTTTTCTCAGAAACCTCCTTATTAGAAACCGTGATATTGTAATGAAAACAGCTGATATTGTATTGAATAAGTTGAAATATTGTATCACATGACACGTCTAATTATGTGGTATTGTATTGAATACGTTGTGATATTGTAAAGAATACTGTATGATATTAAGAAAAGTATGATATTGTATTCCCTAACTTGTGATATTGTATGGACGTAAAATGTCAGGATAATAATTATTCACACTTGTGATATTTATTTTAGACATGTATGATATTGTATTCGATATCATGTGATATTGTACAAATCTGAGGATAATAATTATTCCCCAAAAAGTAAAATTTTGAATTGAATATTGTGCGGTATTGTATTGAACAGACCGTGATATTGTAAAGAATAATGAAATTATTGTCAGACGTGTTGTGTTTATTTGATCCAAGTGTGATATTGTATTCGGTATATTGTGATATCACATTATACTCAAATGCAATATCATAGTTCTAACTATGAAATATCACAATATGTCCACCACAGTCATTTTAATCGCAAGTTCGAACATGGACATTGAAACATCGGACTTCGATAATACATTTTGGAATCTTTATTTAAGAAATACCACACACCCGACAATGCAATATCACGACATGTACGGTAAAATATCAGATATCTGATAATACTGTTTCAAAGCACTATGGAAGAAAATAGCACCTGTCTTACTATGAAATATCAGATGTCTAACAATGAAATATCACACTTATATCACTAAGTAAATCCTAACGTATGGAGTGTAATTGCTATAATAGTAATGAAACTATGACATGTATATCCTATATATATTGAGCTTCTTCAACAAAAAATCCTCCAACTATATATATTGAGCTTCATCAACAAAGAATCCTCCAACCAAGAGACGACGACACAAAAATGTTTTGGATGGCCTTGATGAACATGAATCAAGATACAAGTCAATCATCATCCGAACTCCCCGAAAAATGCAAAATAGAACAAGTAGTTGTCAAGAAATGAACAAGCACAGTTGATACATTTTTGGAAATAAGATCATAAACAGGGACGGGAGTAGTCGTCGGCTCAATATCAAAAGTATACAATTCCAAAATAAAACTCATAAACAAAATCGTATGGCATCTTACTTGTGAGAATTAATGTAAATAGAATATATTTATTTAGGTAGCATACCTGATTCTCGATGTCGGGAACAAAAGGATGAGGGCGATTCGCTTATCATGGTTAGCCAATTGTTTGCAATTTTTGCAAAGCCTTTTTGGCTTCTCTGCTTTGGCAATGCATTGTTGCTTTGTCGATATCATTCTCTTCCCACTACCCTTGTTCTTTGCCTGACGAGGCGGTAGAATCCTCACCTCAGTTGAGGAACTACATCCAAGAAGCATTTCCAACTCCTGCTCTTTTGTCATTGATTGTGCTTGTGGATTGAGTTTGATCCGAAATTGCTTCAATGTGTCGGCAAGAAGGTCGGTGATCGATTGTTAGGCATAGTTCTCAAAGAAACGATAGTTGAGTAGAACTCTGACCATAATTTGCACATCTCCAGCTTCCTTACATCAGTGGCATCAAAGTCGTCAAGTAACTCACCATGTGAACCATATAGAGGATTTTTGTGCATTCTTTGTCCAAATAGCATAAGTATGTACTTATCGAGCAAAGTCCTAACTTGTTTCCCAGAGAAAACCCAAATAATGTGTCTGCAAATAATACCCTTCCTATTAAACAACTTACAAGAACATTCTCGCATCGGTGCTTGTGGAATTGAACACTACTTGATAACGCTTCGCATTCTAGCGTCGGAACAACAACGACCTCTGTCGCATCAACAGGTGGTGTGAAGCCACCAACACTAAGAGAACACATGGAGGCAGCAACCTCTTGTTGAAAATCTTTGAAAATAGCATGGGTATAAACCTTGGACGCATGAGCTTCCAAGTGGAGAGACGTAGCTAATTGGGGCAAAGTATAATCACTGTCTCGATCATGTTGCTTTTGAGTATGGCGTTGTTGATCCATGGCGCTTTGAAAACGCATCCAAAACTCAACAAGTGTACCATGTATATTTTCAAAACGCTTGAAAAAGCTATTCTGGCTCTCCGATCGTTGAGTTGTTCGGAGAAGACATCCCATAGGAATATCACGATAATAAGCCGGGATCCATCTCCTTCTTTTTTTGTACATGTATGACAACCATGAATTTGCTTGCAAGTTATGTTCAAAGAATTAAGTCGGACCACTTTTGTTCAAATTCTGCAGGTTCCAAGTCGAGTCCCAAACAACGAGAATTCAAACGACTCACAAAATCAGTCTCCTTGGATATTGTAATTCCAATCTTGTCAGGGACCTTTTGCATAATATGCCACATGCAATATCTATGCTTAGCCTTCTTGAAAACTTTGGGTACAAATTCTTTATTCCTGGGCATTGGTCAGTGATTATACATTGCGGCTCGCGCTGACCCATAGCGTCTAAGAACTTCTCAAAAACCCACTTAAATGAATCGTCATCCTCATGAAACAACAATGCAAAGAAAAAAAAGTCACAGACCTTTTGTGGTGGTCCACCCCATAAAAAAGGAGTGAAAATCATAGAATATTTATTTGTACCGTAAGTTGGATCAAAACTGACCAAATCACCAAAGGAAGAGTAATTTCGACGTGCCTGTGCATCACACCAAAACACACGAACCAAACATTTGAAAGAATCTACTTCATAAGCAAAGTAGAACCCTGGATTGGTTTGACGGAGGTTCTCGAAATTATCGATAAACAATTGAGCATCTTTATCTCCTATGAAACACTTGATATCCCTTCCAAAGTTCTTAAAATCAATCAATTGAGCACCAACATTCTCATAACCATCTGCATGTTCCTTAGAATATCTATATGCCGATGTAGGACCTAAATTAACTTTTGAATGATCAATAATTGCCTTCTTATGAAAAAGATGAAGGTGTCTCTTTTTTCTTTGAAATTCTTGATTTGTGAGCGAACAAAGTCGATGATTATGCCATTCACGAAACTGAGTTACAACATAAACATCCTTGATAAGGCGAAATTCAATCATAGCATCACAACCAATCCTAGTTAGTTTATTGTTCTTAATATCAAACGGCTTTATAAGTGGCTGCTCCACTACACTATCATGAACAATAGCTTTCCTTTTCTTACCATCTCTAAACCCTTCACGATTACAGACAACAAGTTTATAAAAGATGGCACCATCAGCATTTTTTTTTTGAGAGGACTTCCTAGGTTCAAAACCACATGCTTCTGCATAGACATTATAAAAACTGATAGCGTCTTCCAATTTTGCAAAAAACTGACCAAGTTGAGGTTTATACTGAATTGCAACATTTCTTGACCACAATTCAGTACCACCAGGTGTGGATTCCAAAAACAGTTGATGTTCATGAAAAGAAACAGGAGGTTGTTCAATGCGGGGAGTAGAAGTAATCTCAAAGAAAATGATTATCGATGAGACGTAGGTGGGGGAGGACTTTCAATGCGTGGAATAGAAGTAATTTGAGACACACTAGTATCGTGAGAGATGAATCCAGAAGAAGGTACACAACTATCAGCATCTGAAAAAGAATGCAATATAAGAAGCAATTCAAAACATAACAGGTAATAAGCAAACAGTAGGGGGGACTAAATTTCGTATTGTAATAGTTGTGATATTGTATTGAATCTGTGTGATATTATATTGAACAACCGTTTATTATTGTAATATTGTGAAAGCGATTCAAGGTCCAAAAACGAAGATAGTTCGATAATGCATTACAACAAAGAAAACAGATGTAAAGTAAACAATAAGTTACAATGACGGCAAAATCAAGAGAAAAGGGAAAAGATAGGTAGCAAAAACAATATCAAACTTGAAATTTCATTCAGTACACCAATAAAACCGTAAGAAAAGTAAAAATATAGACAAATTCAGAAGAACGAATTAACAACACTAGCAAATCCAAATATATGTAGGAAAAACAACAAGTAAAATAGAAATAAAGCTGCATATGAGGAAATTAAACATAAAATCGAACACAAAAGCAGGAAGAAGAAGAGAAATTCAAATATCTCAGAACAAAAACAACAATTACATAAAAATAAAGCTGAAAATTGTAAATCTAAACATGAATTCATAATAAAAGTAGCGAATATGTTGAAAAAACAACAATAACAACAAAATAAAGCTGGAAATTAACAAATTAAGGAAAATCAGAAGCAGAAAGATGTACCTGACATAGCGAAGCAACGAATGTCGAAAGAAAGAAGAAATATTAATCAACGATAACAGCAGAAAGAAAGAAGAAATAGTAATCAATGAATCGCGGAAGAAATAAGCAAAGAAAAGAAGGAATCCATGGATGTCGAGGAAGATGAATTTAGAGAGAGAAAGAAATTAATGATTTAAATTAGGCAACTGGTAAAACTGACGAAAATTAGGGAAGCAGGGGGTATATATACAAAGAAACGAAATTACCAAACTACCCTTAATTCTATATGTTAAATATAAGACGTAGGATCTATTACTTTAGATGGCTTAGATTGATCCTCAATCCCTAAATATATGAGTTATACTCATATGATCCTAATTCTATATATATATATATATATATATATATATATATATAGAGAGAGAGAGAGAGAGAGAGAGAGAGAGAGAGAGAGAGAGAGAGAGAGAGAGAGAGAAGAGATCAACTAAGGCCAACATATATATTGAGTCCATAAGTTCTATTATGAGCCATTGGATGGAGGGAGATGGAGGGATGAGATCAACCCCAAAAAAGTGTGTTTATAAGCTAATCTCACCATCTCTCTCCTCCTTCACTAATCCACTCTAATTAATCACTAATTTACTATATATTTGTTTTCCGCTCATCCATTTCTCTTTCATCTTACACATTTCATTTCTCTCTTCTCTCAAACTCTAAAAAAAAAAAAACCCAAATAAATAAAAAAAACCCAAAAATCCAAATAAATAAAAAACCCAAAAAATCCAAATAAATCAAAAAACTCAAATAAATCATTCATTCCTCTCTTCCTCATTCACCACCACCCACCACCACCCCACCCGACACCAAATAACCACCCACCACCTCCGCCGCCGCCACCCCACCGCCGCTGACTTTTTTTTTTTTTTTTCGTTTTGTGGTAATTTGTATGTTTTGAGTTGTTTTTTCCATTCATTATTTTTTTTTGTCTTTTATTTTATTTTAGTTGTCTTTTATTTTGTTAGTTCTCATTTTTTATTCATTTTCTTAAATATCTTCTTGCTATACTTTTTTTTAAGATTTCGTGTTTTAAATCTCGTTTTTTTTTGTGAGATACTTTTTTTTCATCTAAGACAAAAATGGACTAAAGTTATACAAAAATGAACCAAAGTTATACAAAAATAGACCAAAGTTATACAAAAAAAGACTAAAGTTATACAAAAATTGGACTAAAGTTATACAAAAAATTGGACTAAAGTTATACAAAAATGAACCAAAGTTATACAAAAATGAACCAAAGTTATACAAAAATGGACCAAAGTTATACAAATATGGATTAAAGTTATACAAATATGGGATAAAGTTATACAAATAAGGACTAAAGTTATACAAAAATGGACCAAAGTTATACAAAAATGGACCAAAGTTATACAAAAATGGACTAAAGTTATACAAACATGAACCAAAGTTATACAAAAATAGACCAAAGTTATTCAAAAAAACACTAAAGTTATACAAAAATTGGACTAAAGTTATACAAAAAATTGGACTAAAGTTATACAAAAATGAACCAAAGTTATACAAAAATGAACCAAAGTTATACAAAAATGGACTAAAGTTATACAAATATGGATTAAAGTTATACAAATATGGACTAACTTTAGTCCATTTTTGTATAACTTTGGTTCATTTTTGTATAACTTTGGTTCATTTTTGTATAACTTTAGTCCAATTTTTTGTATAACTTTAGTCCAATTTTTGTATAACTTTGGTTCATTTTTGTATAACTTTGGTCTATTTTTGTATAACTTTGGTTCATTTTTGTATAACTTTGGTTCATTTTTGTATAACTTTCGTCCAATTTTTTGTATAACTTTAGTCCAATTTTTTGTATAACTTTAGTCCATTTTTTGTATAACTTTGGTTCATTTTTGTATAACTTTGGTTTTTTTTTGTATAACTTTGGTTCATTTTTGTATAACTTTGGTCCATTTTTGTATAACTTTAGTCCAATTTTTTGTATAACTTTAGTCCATTTTTGTATAACTTTGGTTCATTTTTGTATAACATTGGTTCATTTTTGTATAACTTTGGTTCATTTTTGTATAACTTTAGTCCAATTTTTTGTATAACTTTGGTCCATTTTTTGTATAACTTTGGTTCATTTTTGTATAACTTTGGTCTATTTTTGTATAACTTTGGTTCATTTTTTGTATAACTTTAATCCTTATTTGTATAACTTCAGTCATTTTTTTTGTATAATTGTAGTCCAAATTGTTAACTTTAGTCCAAAATTGTATAACTTTAGTCCTTATTTGTATAACTTTAGTCCTTATTTGTATAACTTCAGTCCAAATATGTGTAATTTTAGTCCAAAATTGTATAACTTTATTCCATAAGAGTATAACTTCAGTCATTTTTTGTATAACTTTAGTCCAAATTTGTATAACTTTAGTTCAAAATTGTATAACTTTAGAAACTATAAATTAAGATTTGAAACAACACATAAGAAGATGATATTAAAAAAACCAATAAGTCAAAAAAGTACAATAAAAAAACTTCATTAACAATAATAAAAAATTAACCAATAAGTAAAAAAAAAACAAATAACAATAAAAAAATAACAATAAAAAAACCAAAACCAAACCAAACAAAAAAAACAACAAAACAAACTTGTATGGTTGTATAACTTCAATTTATACAATGTATAACTTTAGATGTTAATAGTGTAACTTTAATGTAAAAAGTGTATAACTTTAGTCGTAAATAGTATAACTTTAATGTTTTAAGGGTATAACTTTAGTCGTAAATAGTATAACTTTTATAAAAACCAAATAAATATGAAAAATCGTAATTAATCAACAAATATTAAATCTGAAAAAAAATTAAATAACAACCACGACTTCACCATCAATAACCAACAAAAATTAAAAAACCAAATAACAATAACAAAATAAAGTAAATCTGACAAAAACACAAAAAAAAAAAAACAAAATAACAAAAACCAAAAAACAAAATAAAGTAAATCTGAAAAATTAAAAAAATGGACAATGAAAATAAAACAAAACCCATACAAAAACCCATACAAAATAAAACAAAACCCATATAAAACAAAACCCATATAAAAAAAAAAAAGAAAAACAAAAACAAAAAACCAAAAAACCAGAAACAAAAGGGAACGATGGATTGAAAAAAAAAAGAGAAAGGAAGAGGAAAAGGGGAGGAAGGAAGCACGGGAGGAGGAGGAGGAAGGAAGGACGGCGGGAGGAGGAGGAAGGAAGGATGGGCGGCGGAGGAAGGAAGGACGGCGGGAGGAGGAGGAAGGAAGGACGGCGGAAGGTGGAGATCTGAAAAAAAAACGACGTGGTGGTGGTGTTGGGTCAGCGACGGTGGATGAGGAGCGTGCGGTTGAGGGCGTGGTGGTGGTGTTGGGTCAGCGGCGGTGGGAGGCGAAAAGGTGGTGGCTATTTTTTGTTGTTATTGGTGGCGGTGGTGGGAGGCGAAAAGGGGATGCGGGTCGTCGGTGATGCGTGCGGTGGAGGTGAATGGTGATGTGTGCGGTGGAGGCTAAGAGGGAACGGTGCTTTGGTGGTTGTGGGGAAGTCGGAGAAACGAGAGGAAGGAGAAGGGGGGGAGGAAGGCGGTGGTGCGCGGAGAAAGGTGGTGGTTGCCGGCTGGAAGAAGGATGAATGTTGTTGTCCTTTTTTTTGTTTTTTGGTTTGTTTAGATTTAGGTTTTGGGTTTTTTTTATTGGGTTTTATTATTGAGAGAGAATCAGAGGAAATGAGAGAAAATGAGAGGAATGAAAGTGAATGATTAATGAGGGATGAGGGAGTGGGTAAAGAGAAGGGATTAGAATTAGAAGGAGTTATGAATGATTAGGGAGGAATATTAGTGATGTTCATTTGTGACCATTCAATGAGATGAAATCTCATCCCTCCATCCCTTCCATCCTAAGGTCCTTATAAGGACTTAGGGACTTATTAGATGTAGTGGCCTTATAAGAACCCTTCTCTCTCTCTCTCTCTCTCTCTCTCTATATATATATATATATATATATTAAACTTATCAAGGTGCAATAAAAGCTTGGTTAGTGGATATCCCATGTATCCATTTGGTCCAACTTTATGAATTGCTTTCTCCTTCTATTCAATGTCATTTCTAATGTCATGAATTTCTTTGAGTACATGTCTAGATTTCTTCATAGACTTGGGCCTTTTAACTTGTAAAATGCTCCCACTGTTATCATATAACTTGTGATAAAATACTTGGCAAAAGGATCTACCCATAGTTTCTTTATTAATCACCACATCACAATGTACTCAAACTCGATTTGTAGAATTTGCAATGATTGATACTAAAACATTTTTCTAGTCACTTACTCCTGAGTCAATAAAATTAGCCCATGATTTCGTTAAATCCTTATAGGTTTGGAAACTAATGTTTGTGCAACCCTTCAACACACAACTTAGTATGTCTTCCAAACACAAGAACGGATCCTCATTTCTTCTCAGGAATTATAGTGGATGTTCTTGAAGGCTTTCAAATGACTTTTATACAAAATAACTTGTCATTGACTCATTATGCTCCAACCATATGATTCATCATGACATGTGTAAACATTGGCATACATGATCGTTCTAATGGCGGAAACATTAGCAATCGATTTCATGTAATCAACAACTCACGGGGTCCAGTGAATAACTATGACTCTATCATAGTAATTCCACTTTCATCTAAATGAATAACCTTCTCAACCTATGTTGATATTAAACCGATAAAGAATCTTATCAACATAAGATACTTATCTACGTGCCAGCTTAAAATTCCTTATATAATCGTAAAATGCAACATGTCTTCTTTCATCGTGAATTGAAAACAAGAACACTCCTTCATCAACGGTAGTGTTAACATGTCATCCTCAATGATATTAATATGAAAGACAATTTCTCCCACTAATCTCCATGTCTAAACATGACAATATTGACTCCCACTTAAATCCATATATATACTTATGGCTTCTCGAAAACTCGAGTAAAACCATTTTCTTATCACATAATCTTGAGATGATCATTGCAATTTCTAAGTGTTGATTAAAACCTTGTATTAATGTCACACACTCACACCCTTTCTAAATACCTATTTAGAAATTAATGTTAACATCTAACTTGATCATTTACACTTTGAGGTGTAGCAATGATAATATGGATCTTAATGGAGTTACCCTTTAAATCGGCTTTGTGGACAATTTAATGTCTATCCATGCAACTCTTATGCATAGACTTCACATTGGTTCGTTAGGCTCTTAACTAAATTGACTTGAAATTACTCGATGTAACCACTTTATAATCTTTATAAAAGATCATCTTCTTTTGGTCTCCTCACTAGTCTTGAGTTTGACCTAACAAGCTTTCTTTTGGTCTCCTCACTTGTCTTGAGTAAGACCTAAGAAGCTTTCTTTTGGTCTCCTCACTAGTCTTGAGTTTGTTGCTTATTTTCTCCCACTCTATCTTTTTGAAAAATACACATATTTTATCGAAAGATACCTATGTAAGCAACAAACAATTCTCAAGAGTAAATGTCGCACATTATGACCTTAATCGATGACCCTCTTTGTAATGACATTGTAATAGACAAACCTTTGTAAGATAAAGGATTGGACTCATATGCATCTCTTATACAGTTTTAGGGTCTTAAGACCTCCCATAACTCGTATGGATTCTTATAAGTGGTTATAAGTCTTAGTTATAAGTGGTGTTCTCAATTGGTTTCTAAAATTCTCTACTTATATTTCAAACAACTCTATTTGACTTTTCAATCGTTCTATCTTATCTCAAATAAGATTTGACATTTAGTCATAAAAGCATAAGAGAGAATCAAATTCATAACTTATGATCTTATTACAATGATCCAATCGTTGTAATTCTTTTATGATTAATTTGAGTCAAATCAATTTATGTTGTTGATGTAAAAAATGCATAATGACGAGTTTTTAGAACAAAGAAAAATTCCATAAACCGAATGACTTGGGTTGAAAGCCAAGCCATTAAAATTCATACAACCATTCTTTGCAAAATGGAATAAAACAAATTTCCATGTCGAACATGGAAATTAGAAGAAGTTCTAAAACAACAAGTTAAAATACAACAATACTAAGAAGACAATACAAAATAAAAAGCCAAGCTTCCATAGGTCTTCTACTATGGGCGGCTACTCTAGCATCCCTTGTCGAAGATCATCCTCAAGCTTGCTTGTCCTTGCCTTTGTCTTTGCTCACATGCCCTATATCACATTTAAAGGGGGTGAGAATCACAACTTGTATCTAAATACCAAAGTTGAGATTTATATCAATAACATAATAGATTAGAGAATTTATTATCTACTGGAGTCACACGTCCAGCTTTAACATCTCCAAGATACTTTGGGCAATTTCGCTTCCAATGGCTCGTACCATAAAAATAGTGACACTTATTGTGACACCCCGCGATAACGCGGAAAATATAACTAATAAATTAAAGCGGAAATTTGTGAGATTTTAAAAACTTTTAAATTACTAGTTAAAGATTAACACGTGGGTGCTACTAATGAAATGAAACAAATACTACAATAGACAAATTTAGGTTATTACAACCTAAGTCTAGAAAGCTGGGAAAATATATCCCACGAATAAACAAATAAGGGGTTTCTAAACTAGCAACTAAGGTCTGAGGGTTTAGTTCTCGCTAGCCCACACGTCTTCCCCACGTAAGCATCTTCACCACCTGTCATTCATGTAAACATGAACGCCTCAGTCAGTGGGGAGTAACTCAAGCTTCTCCCAGCCACAATATGTCGAAATGCAAGTAAACAAACACTTAATTAAACATATTGATCATGCAACATATATGGACAATAAAGAACAAGAGAATATAATTGATAATCATGATGAGATAGGCATAATACTTTCTTAATGAAATAGGCATGAGATATTAGAATAAATATGCAATCAAGGGCATAGAACAACCAAGTCAACCAACTCATATTGACACGACTCAACAAGTGTAAGACCGACACAAAGTGTAGACGGAGTATCCGACTCAGAGGCTACCTTTAAAGCATGTCCGAGATACCACACACAAGAATACATCCTAGACTCCAACCTCTTGGTAGGACGGCGATAATAATACGGTCCTAGTCTAAACCTGGATCCAGACTCTCGGGATGGGCGACACCCGATTTGACAAACGATACCCAATCGTATCCAAGACTCGAAACATGGCATGCACTCGTATCCAAAGGTCGAGTAACCTTTAATCGGAAACATGACTCACACTCGTGACCAAAGGTCCGAAAGGGAAAACATAACCCAATCCGGAAACATGGATCACACTCGTGACCAAAGGTCCGAAGAAAGGCGGAAGGATACCCTAGTTTTGAAACATGGCTCACACTCATGGCCAAAGGTCCGAAAGGGAGAACATAACCCCATCCGGAAACATGGCTCACACTCGTGACCAAAGGTCCAAAATGGTAAAATAAGGAATGTCAAGTCGTCACACAATGTAAACCGTCACACTTGAGTCACAATAAGAGTAAGAATGATCATGCACGCATAAACACGATAGAATGTCATATATCACGGAATCACTAATGTCACATTCATACTTATGGCTTGCATATCACCATAAGTACAGATGGGAACGTTAATCCCGACGATCATATCGCAACTAGAGGGCTTATAGCTCACCTCTAGTATCCGATAGGACCAAGACTCTCACAACCGAACAATACAAGACATTATCAAGAAATATGACTCTTCACAAATAACTATTTAATAATAAATAACTCATACTTGTCTTATATTAATAAATATTCCATTTTATAATTTAACATGCCGGTTAAATAAAATATAATAAGCGATAATGAATAAATTACGTTATATGAAATCATGGGATAAAGTATGTCCAAGCCTATAAGACTCACTTATGAGCCCAATAGTCAAACCATGCGATGCCCAATACTAGAAATCACAAGAACCCAACATGTGAACCATCACAAACCCAATGAATATAACAAACTTAGCCCAACAAGCAAGCTAGACAAGTCCAACTAAATTAATAAGACAATTTCAATTAAATTAGCAATGCAAGACCAAATAAATAAATATGAGAAGTCCAATTAGATTAACAAGTCAAGCCCAAATGAATAAATGTGTAAAAGAGCGATATTAACGAATTACGTTATATAAAATACGGGACGGTTATTCAATCATATTTTAAATAAACCCAAATAGCGCCAAAACAATTTATAAACATGACTAGCCCAAATTATCAAATATAGCTAGCCCATTTACAAAAATCAAATGAGCCTAATAGACTAAATCGAATGAGTCCAACAAAAGTAATTATGTGAAAGAACAATATTAACGAATTACGTTTTATAAAAACACGAGACAGAAATTTAATTATTTCGAACCAACTAAACTAGCGCCAAATATACATACACACTAACCATCCTTTACTACTCTACCTCCCGTCCCAAAACAAAGCCAAAAGGCTACCTAAGACCGTACTATTGGGGCAGCAAAACAGTCCCCAATGAACCTGCAAAATTACCCCAAATACATAGTCAAGCTGTGGCCAAGCCACCAATCCACAGCCTGCCATCCGCCCCTTCCCAGCCTTGTCCACCACCCAAATCAACCTCCAAAATCGTACTTGACTGTACCCAAAACAGAGGACAAGGCAGAGCTTACCACGGTGTAAAACAAAATCCCATCCACCATATTTGTCTCGACTCAAGACGGAATTAAACGAGCATAGGGTACAAGTAAACAACGCATAGTGCTACTTAAGGAAATTCAGAGGAGGGCGAGGGACAGAAATCATAGCAGCACAAGGGTATAACACACGCCGTAACCCGATACCTCACCCCAAACCAGAATTCAGTTTGAAACGGCCCATGGCAGCTAAAACAGTCGTGTAAAAATGACTATTATCAACACAAAATCGACCCCCATTCATGGAACATACAAAGACTCAAGCTTTACCATAAATAAAGATAAAACGAGTAAGGAAGGGCGAAAATATCGACTCATTGTCGAGTAACCTATCACCGTTACCTTTAACTCTTTCAACGAACTCGATTTTGACTCAAAGATACTGCAGACCGTCCAAGCTTGCTCCTAGGCATCACCATACACGAATTTGGCAAGGGTTATCGAGCTATGAAGGAACGACCGAACAGAAAAAGAGTGCAAGATGTCGTCTTTCTTACATACAAAGAAGGAGAATGAGGAGGGGAAGCTAATGGTACAAAAATCATGGAGTTTGGTTGAGAATTGGAAGGGAAATCTGGGTTTGAATCTCGCATAAAAATGGAGTACGGCTTTGTTGTTTCGTTGTTGTTGCTGCTGTTTTGTTGCAGTAAGAAGAAGAAAGAAAATGAGGGGAGTGGGGTTGCGGGTGGACCAAATATGGGTATTAAAAACAATAATAATAATAATAATAATAATAATAATAATAATAATAATAATAATAATAATAATAATAATAATAATAATAATAATAATAATAATAATAATAATAATAATAATAATAATAATAATAATAATAATAATAATAATAATAATAATAATAATAATAATAATAATAATAATAATAATAATAAATGGATTATAATATTATGTATAAAGGTAGAGTATAAGAGGGTAGGTGAGCATGTTGTCAATTTCTGGTTAGTCCGGATTAAAGCAGGTACAAAGTGAAATGTGACGGTCTATAGCTAGACGAAATAATGTCTCGAGTTTATATTAACTTAACACGAAAACTAATATTATTACTTTCACTATTATTGTCTGACCAAAATATGTATACATATATTCTTATATAATTTATGCCTCAAAAATATAATTTAATAATACGTATTTTTATATAAATGAGCTTTTATATATTACCTTTATAAAAATCGTGTTTGACATAAAATTAATTAAATTGAATAATTCAAAAATATGAAATAAAGTAATCAAATGGTTTAATAAATTTTAAATGTCAAAATGGAAAATTCGCGGGTGTTACAATCACCCCACCTTTTAAAAAGTTTCCTCCTCGAAACTTGAAAGTAGAAATGAAAGGTTATATAAATTAGAACTGGAATTTTGGAATCGGTAACCAAAACATTTAAAAGGTTACTTATCGTAAGAATTAAAATTCTTCCAAAAGTTTCAAACAAAATTTTCCGACAAAACCAGATCGAAAGGTAAATCATTGGTATAAATCGAAAATCAAAATACTTTCAAAAACATTAATGAAGAGTTTCCAAAAGTATATGTCTCATTCATGGAACGAAATTGCTCTTGTCGTGCACACAAGAACTCTAACTTTCCAAGTCAAAGACAAATTTAAAACAAAGTCATTCGCCGACAAGCGTAGAACAAGTTATTAAACGTCTCTAATAATGAGTTCTAACATCCGATCAACATCAAAATAAAAAGAAAAGGTAATTCACTCAAATTTTGTTTTGCAAATGCCAGAAATCGAAATAAAAGTTTCACTTTTAAACTCAGAACGGAGTCAAATTCCTGAAAATATAACATCAAATTTTCACCAAGAAATTTTAGATGGATCAAAATAAAAAGGAATTGTATAAAATTTAAAGGAATCTCGGGTTTAGCAATTAAAATCATGTTAAAGAAGTCTATACTCAAGGAACAAAAGGAGAGTTAAATCAAATTTTCATTTTCAAACCCTTAAAATAGGTAAGGTTTTGTAAAAGTAACATAAACTTTTAACAACGAAACTAAAATGGTAGCTTGAGATGTTTAGAAATTGTACGAAATGAAAAGTGACTTAGACATCATAGATACAAGTATGCTAATAGGATTCAAACCTAACTAATCAAAAGAGCTATGATGAATCTCCTAGGGTGAGGATTGAAGTCGAATTTACAAGGGTGTAAAAGGTAGAGCTTTATAGGTTACCACCATCAAACTTGAAGGAGGAGCAAGATGAAGCGAGGAAAGAGAGGTATGAATGGTAACGCTTATGGTCAAAGAAGAAGGGAATTATACAAGAAGGAAACGCCAAGTACTCGAATCCCAAATAACAACATCAGCCTAAACGGTTCCGAAGACTTCCCAACAGCAAAACTTATAACCACAACACTCCCAAGGATTTCCTCAAATCACTTATGTTACTTCATCTTAAGCTATTCCTTGAAACAAGGTACTCCACTATAAGTGTAATCTCATCACCCAAATCCTCAAACATCCACAAACAACTTCCACAAGATCAAGGTCAAGGTTTCCAACAAAGCTATACTCATATCCAATCTAGTGTCAACCATGGGTTCCTCGGAAAAGTAAACCCTCCATCAAGAATTCCAATACCAAGCTCTAAACTCCCGGAAAAGGTTCCTCAAATATTTCACAAGGTTCTCATATAGGGTAAGGTAGTAACAAGTCAACCTAAAGTCTTCTTCCATGAAAGTCCACTCTACTACACTCTTCTACAACATTATCCCATCATGTCAAGTACTAAGCACTAGTATCCCAAGACACGTCTCACTACACTACCCAAGGTTTTCAAATCCCAGACATAAACAACAAAGCCAAGTTTTATAACCTTAGTAACAAATGCAACTCACACTTGACACACAGAATCCACCAATCTAATATGCTCACTTTATCAAGGATCTAGGTATAAGAATCACTAAGTATGTCTCATCACACTACCTAAGTCTTTCTAATACCACGACCTCTCAAAACCAGGGTTAAGGGTCAAACACAAACAATGTCCTCAAGAGTCAAAATTTTCCAACCAAGGTCAACATTCCTCAAAAGGAAGAGTACTATCAAAAGGCGAAAAAGGGAGGATAAGCAAGGAACAAAGGACAAGTTAGGGGTATAAGAGTAGCTATCAAAGTAGAACATAAGAGAGTTTAGAAGAAGGATAACCACCAAGAGATAAAGAATAAGGCAAGGTACACAAAGAATGAGAAACATCTTCGAGGAAGGAGAATCATTCTTCAAAGTTGAACAAATCTTCAATTTCCGGCAATAGGCACCAAATCTTGATCTTCACGTCGGTAGGTTTACGGTTATTGATCCAAGGGCACAATAATTATTAAATGGCAATCAACAAACGTGTTAGAACCTAAGAAATATCAAACACACTACAGACTACCACCTTAGGTCCTTAAGTCTACCCATCTCTCATTCATTATTCAAGGTCAAGTTCCAATTAAATTCGGGGTACACGTGTGTGCGTCGGGAGCAACATATGCTCTGATACCAACTGTGACACCCCGTGATAACGCGGAAAATAAAACTAATAAATTAAAGCGGAAATTTGTGAGATTTTAAAAACTTTTAAATTACTAGTTAAAGAGTAACACGCGGGTGCCACTAATGAAATGAAACAAATACTACAATAGACAAATTTAGGTTATTACAACCTAAGTCTAGAAAGCGGGGAAAAGATATCCCAAGAATAAACAAATAAGGGGTTTCTAAACTAGCAACTAAGGTCCGAGGGTTTAGTTCTCGCTAGCCCACACATCTTCCCCACGTAAGCATCTTCACCACCTGTCATTCATGTAAACATGAACGCCACAGTCAGTGGGGAGTAACTCAAGGTTCTCCCAGCCACAATATGTCGAAATAAAAGTAAACAAACACTTAATTAAACATATTGATCATGCAACATATATGGACAATAAAGAACAAGAGAATATAATTGATAATCATGATGAGATAGGCATAATACTTTCTTAATGAAATAGGCATGAGATATTAGAATAAATATGAAATCAAGGGCATAGAACAACCAAGTCAACCAACTCATATTGACACGACTCAACAAGTGTAAGACCGACACAAAGTGTAGACGGAGTATCCGACTCAGAGGCTAACTTTAAAGTATGTCCGAGATACCACACACAAGACTACATCCTAGACTCCAACCTCTTGGTAGGACGACGATAATAATACGGTCCTAGTCTATACCTGGATCCACTCTCGGGATGGGCGACACCCGATTCGACAAACGATACCCAATCGTATCCAAGACTCGAAACATGGCCCGCACTCGTATCCAAAGGTCGAGTAACCTCTAATCGGAAACATGACTCACACTCGTGACCAAAGGTCCGAAAGGGAAAACATAACCCAATCCGGAAACATGGATCACATTCGTGACCAAAGGTCCGAAGAAACGCGGAAGGATACCCTAGTTTTGAAACATGGCTCACACTCGTGGCCAAAGGTCCGAAAGGGAGAACATAACCCCATCCGGAAACATGGCTCACACTCGTGACCAAAGGTCCAAAATGGTAAAATGAGGAAGGTCAAGTCGTCACACAATGTAAACCGTCACACTTGAGTCACAATAAGAGTAAGAATGATCATGCACGCAAAAACACGATAGAATGTCATATATCACGGAATCACTAATGTCACATTCATACTTATGGCTTGCATCTCACCATAAGTACGGATGGGAACATTAATCCTGACGATCATATCGCAACTAGAGGGCTTATAGTGTTAGAAATCTATATCTCATTATACTCAACATATTCATATATGTGATAATCTATTTAGTCATAAAATAAATTGTGATCTTATGCATGCAAACATAATTAGATAAAGAGAAGAAATCGTCATTCTTACTATGAAAGTTTCGGATTTTTGGGCACAAGTAAGATCTCCTTCTTACTTGTTCTTGAGCTTTCCTTATATAGAAGAACAAAGATTCAAGCTTAGAATCTCTCCCAAATATGTATACCCAAGATAACCTCTTAAAAGACTAATATTATTAATACTAGAACAATATTAATCTTACTAAAAATTGACCCAAAATATTGTATTTAATTTGGTCTCTTGTTTTTCGGTCAAGAGAAGAGGGAAGAAGGAGTAATATTCTCTCTAAAATTTCTATAAGTTTTAGATGTTAAGAATGTATGATAATTATGCCCAACACTAGTCTTCATCTATTTGCATAATAGAGATTATAAAGGGTAAAAACCCTTGGCTTGCTAGGTTGGGAAACCGGTTTTGGGGAAGGGGCTAGGGCCAATGCATGACCAAGATGTTCTTCACAAAAGCAACTAGGTGTGCATGGCTATCACTTAGGTTAATGATTATGCTTTCCACTTAAAATAATCAACAAAATATTTAGCCTAATGCTCCCTCCATTTCGGCACTTATATAAGATAAAATGGGTTCCATTTTATCTTTGTCAATTTATCAATTTGTCACATGTCACAAGTCGTGAAATTGTCATGCATTTTTAACATATTAAAAATCAACGTATTAATAAAAATACTTCATGTACAAAATCGACTTAGTAATTCATAATTACTTGTACCAAAACGGTTTACCAATTATAAATCATAACATCTTGTATTTATAATAAATTATTCATTCAGTTTCAATTGTTTCGTAAACAATAATTTTATCCAAGTAATAAAACAATTTGATTACTTAGACCGTATCTTTATTTAATCAAATTACAATAAGACACGTAAATATTACTTCCAAAATCGTCCGTCAATTTTAAGTAATTTAATTACCTCGTATCGTTCATACGATCAATTAAATATTCAATTAAGAGTGTTACCCTTTAGGTATGACCTAAGGGGATCAACTGATCACCACCGTCGCACGACAGTAATGTCAAACTCTAGTCAGCCAATCATTACCGATATGTGTGGACCAGTTGACTGTAAAAATATTACATCCTACATGTATTCTGAAAATGAGACTTAAACATGTGATCATCATGATCGACAGTTGTGATCGCATTATTGTCGAAGGACACATATTCCAATAATCTCCCACTTGTCCTCGACAAGTGTGCGTCACCAATTCTCTTGTCGTGTTACTATCTCCCACTCAATGCAAGGTGTCTTTCAGGTCGTACTTGCAAGTGATCATATCTAGAGTGGTTTCCTCGATCTGGAGAATAACTAATTGACCGGAATTATCCACCATGGATACCTTCCGAGCGTGGCCACGCGTTTACAGTTCATTACTCCTCGAGTGGCCCTGAGATATTGTTATAACCCTGACAAGGGGTGGACCATTCCTATTGCACTTATTCCCTTCGACTAGCCACAGCCATCATAACCCAAAATATGCCCATTTGACCCCATTTACGAAGGTCGTAGTAACATAAATCAAAGCTAATCTGACACTGTGCCACCTTAGGCGAACAGTCTTTAGTCAAAAGAATCGACTCATTAGAATACTATAGTAGCTCTCGCCAGGACCAGGATATATAAATTTGCCAGAACTCTATAAGCGGTCATTAGGCCCGACAAGGTGTTCCTAACATTCTGCCTATGTGATCGACTAGTCATCTCACATGACTCCATGGCACTTGAACTTGCCATCAATCGCATCACACTCTAGTCACTTCGAGACGTCACCTCATGTAAATGACTATGGGCGAATACAATGCTAATCCCTGTTCAGTTTAACGGGGTTCAATTGTCTCTACAACCCGTTTGGATGTAACAAAGTATAAGGTGAGTTAATAATAACTCAAACGACGAATGTCGACATCACACTCGGGTAGTCAATACCATATTACAACCTTGTGATGTTTATCATAAGTGTGTAAACACTAAACGTTTGCAACATGAGTTTAACATACCATGTGTCCATGTGTTCAAACTCTTGAATTGCATTTTCCTTTATATTCATGTTTGTCTAACATAGCATGAACCTTACCAAGTACACACACACACACACACACACACACACACACACACACACACACACACACACACACACACACACACACACATATATATATATATATATATATATATATATATATATATATACATATATATATAGGTTCCCAACCTAGGTTTAGGTTCTTTATTTTAAAAGAACTTTCTTGTTGTTGATCACATAACCAACAACTTTCGGTGGATGATCTAACTTGTACTGGTCAAGTGTTCTACCAACTCGCAATGCACTAGGTATACGTTTTGTAAAATCTTGCAACAATTGTCAAGATGATTAGCCTAGCACTTCTCATAAGTCCTAGCATACTAGTTTGGAGTAACTACTTACTATAACCAAGTATCTTTTCAAACTTCTTATTTCTCTTTTTACCTGAAATAGCTTTGGATTTTCATAAATCCTTACGTGTTCTCGAACTTCAATATGTGCAACTTCTTGTCACATAAGAGAGTGTTTTGTCAAACACTAGGATAGCTCATTAGTTTTCCTCGAGAATTCATGACGATTATTCTATGGCTTGCTAATGACTCATCATGCTCTTAAGCATGTAATTCATTATTGGACATGTGCATGATTATTCTAATGGCGGAAACATTAGTAATTTTAATCATGTAATCAACTATTCTTAGGTTCAATGAATGATCATGACTGCTTATGGTAATTCCATTTTCATCAATATGAATAACCTACGTTTCTCGTTTATTTGATGTGCATATCTCAATGCCAATCCAACATCCCATGATGTAATTTGATTCATCTTAGTCCATTTTCATCCAGAATTGAAAACTCAAATACATCTTTGTGGATATAGTATTAGCTCGTCATTCTCAATGAGTAATGAGTTATGAGTTTTACAAGATGATTGCTCCCACTAAATTTCATGTCTTCACATGATAATTTCAAACTCCCACTCAATTCCACACGTTTCAAATTAGACTACTCAATCGAAACATTTCAAGAATTGAAATACATTGTGCTTTGCCAAGTTATTAAGATAAAACCATATATGTTCCCAACATATCTTTTCAAAATACCTATTTTGAAAAGGTTTCATCTTAAACTTATGGAAAGAGATTTTAATCTCTAACTCATTCATTCTAATAATGAAGCGCAGAAATGTCATTATTTAAATGTGAAATTCAATTTAATATACGTCCTTCTCAAAATACCCTTTTGGAAGGAGGTTTAACCATTTTATTTATAACGAGGTTAAGTAATGACACTAGCGTGGTTAACAATTAACTTAGCTCTTGTAGACATCGGCATATCTTCTTTTGCAACTTTTAATCATAAATCTCATTTATATTCAAGGATGCAATTTTGTTTCATTTAGGCTCTTAAGTAAATATCAATATTGAAACTCTTGGTCATATGTTGTTCATAAACAAACCAAATCTCTTGTTGACACTTTTCATTAGTCATTTTCTTCCAAAACTTTCTTTTGGTGTCCTCATGTAGTTATCTCAATAATATATTCTTTTGACTACTTCACTTGGTCTCTTTTGTCATGTAGATCTCATCTACTCAAGACCATAGATCTCATCTATTTAAGTATACACCCTATATTGGTATACAAATCACTCTTCCTTTTGTAGATCATATTTACTCAAGCATTACAAAATTTCTTTGTATTCTTTGTGTCTTCCATTTTTCTCCCACTCTATCTTTAGAATAAATACACTAGATATTCAAAGATAGTTTTATGAGACACAAATAATTATTTTTGAAGTAGAAGGAGGATTATCTCATAGATTGACTAATAGACTTTAAATTTGATAAGTGTACTTGGTAATTGACATTCCTTTAGGAGAGTTCATCAACTCAATATCACTTTATAGTTGATCATACACAAGCCTTAAGCTTGTGGACATATAATGAATCCAGTTGTCTATTAGATCACTTTAAGTAGATGATCATATGTTTCTATGTGCAAGCATATAAAGACGAATTTTTAGAACAAGGAAGTACATTAAAAGGGGTGACTAGGGTTGCAAACCAAGCCACCATAATCCAAAATACAACAATTGTTTAGAAAGGATCAACCATTTCCATGTCGAACATGGAAATCAAAATAGTTCTAAAAATCCGAAACATAATTTAAAATAAGACAATAATAAAAGCCAAGCTTCATTGGTAGCTACTCCTAGCTCCTTGATGATTTCTCAAGCTTGCTTTTCTTTTCCTTTGTCTTTGCTTGGAGGAGGCCCTATTTACAATAAGAAGGGGATACATTATCACAACTTTGTATCAAAATACTATAGTTGAATTAGAAACATAAAAGAAAGGATATTCATTTACCTACTGGAGTGATCTTTCCAGCTTTGATGTCACCAAGATACTTGGAACAATTCCTCTTCCAATGTCCAACACCATTACAATAATGGCATTTGTCAAGAGGACCCTTCTTGGTCTTGGAAGTTCTAGCTTCAAAAGTCTTAGCCTTGGTGGACATGGGAGCTTGCCTCTTACCCTTTTTCCCATTCTTCTTGAACTTCCCTTTACTCTTGGTGCTTATGTTAAGCACATCCTTAGGTGGGTTAACATTTAGCCCCATGTCTCTTTCGGCTTGCACAAGTAACTTGTGCAACTCTTCAAGAGACACGTCTTTGTCTTGCATGTTAAAATTCACCCGGAATTGAACATACGCTTTGAGTTTGGATAAGGAGTGTAGAATCCTATCTACAATGAGCTCTTTGGGGATTTCAACCTTTTGAATCTTCAATGTCTCGACTAGCTACATCAATTTGAGCACGTGAGGGCTAACCTTTTGGCCTCATATTGGACGATCCTCGGAGTTTGTGAAAACATTGTCACAAGTTTGGAATAAATTTCATTAGCGGTGCCCATTTTAAAGGCTCTCCTTTGGAGATCCGCCTCCATCGCAAAAATCAACACATTTTTCATTGCAGCGAACTCTTTGTGGTAAGCCTCATATGCTTCCCTAGTGGCGGCGGTCGACCTAGTATTAGGTGTTGGAAATCTATATCTCATTATTTAACATATTCTTATATGTAACAAATTAATTTAGTCATAAAATTAATTACAAATCTTATGCATGCAAACAAAATAAATAAGTGAAGAAATCATTTTCTCACCATATGAATTTCGGTCAAATGGGCACCAACAAGATCTCCTTCTTGTTAGTGCTTGAGCTATCCATATATAAGGATGATCCTCCAAAAATCCCAAAGTAGAGATTCTCCTCTTGATTGCACCCAAGACTATCCCTTATCCCCACTAAATAATATTAGCTAGATATTAGTTTAGTAGTTTACCTTAAAATTGATTACTAACACTCATATATTACATTAATAATTTTAGTAATCCCTTTGGAACAATTTTTGTGATTTCTAAAACTTGTTTTAGAGAGTTTTAGAGAACTAGAGAATATTTTTGCATGTGAGAAAAAGTGTGAATGAATGAGCAACGAAAATGAGAACAAAAATCCTCCTCTTTGATGCATGCAACCGTGTAAGGCCACAAGAATAGGCCAAAAAGGAATCTCCTTTATGCTTTTTCTCTTATCAAAATATGTAGGTGTGTAAGGCTACATTATGTAGGTGTTATTATTTAAACATTATCACATAAAATAATATCACCCACTAACACCTTCCACCACCCAATATTTCGGTCCATTTATGTAAAATGGACTACCATTTTATTTTTGTCAATTTTGTCATTTGTCACACAATATGTCTCATGTATTATGTTACATGTTATTAATTAATTCAATGCATATTTATCACATAAATATCATTTTATAAATTAGTTAAATTACATTCAACAAATTGACTAGTGATACTTGATCATATAAATAAAATGGGTCATTTAATTATAATCCACAACATCTTGTAATTATATTGAACCATTCATTCTTATCTCTATTGTTTCTCAAACAATAATCAATTTTAGTAATAAAGCCTTTTAATTACTAAAATGAATCTTATTTAATCTCATTATAATAAGATATAAATATTCTCTTTCACAAATTGAATTGTTCAATTTTAAGGAATTGATTAACTTGTATCGTCATACAATTAATCAACTTTACGGATAAGGGCATCATCCTTTAGGTGTGACCTTAAGGGATCAACTGACCACCACCGTCCCACGACGATGGCGTCAAACTCTAGCAAGCCAATCGTTACCGATTTATGTTGATCAGTTGACTATAAAATGAATCATCCCTTACGTATTCTTAAAATGAGATTTAAACATGTGATCAATATGATCGACAATTGTGATCGCATTATTGTCGGAGGACACATATTCCAACAATCTCCCACTTGTCCTCGACAAGTGTGCATCACCAATTCTCTTGTCCTATTACTATCTCCCACTCAATGCAAGGTGTCTTTCGGTCGTACTTGCAAGTGATCATATCGAGTGGTTTCCTCGATCCGGAGAATAACTGATTAACCGGAATTTATCTAACATAGATACCTTCCGAGCGTGGCCACGCATTTCCAGTTCATTACTCCTCGAGTGGCCCTGAGATATTGTTTTAACCCTGACAAGGGGGTGCACAATTCCTATCGCACTCATTCCCTTCGAATAGCCACAGCCATCATAACCCAAAATATGCCCATTTGACCCCATTTACGAAGGTCGTAGTAACACAAATAAAAGTTAATCTGAAACTGTGCCACCTTAGGCGAACAGTCTTTAGTCAAAAGAATCGACTCATTAGAATACTATAGTAGCTCTCACCACGACCAGGCTATATAAATTTGCCAGAACTCTATAAGCGGTCACTTTGCCCACAAAGTGTTCCTAACGATCCGCCTATGTGATCGACTAGTCATCTCACATGACTCTATGGCACTTGAACTTGCCATCAATCGCATCACACTCTAGTCACTTCGAGACGTCACCTCATACAAGTGACTATGGGCGAATACCATGCTAATCCGTGTTCACTTTAACGGGGTTCAATTGTCTCTACAACCCGTTTGGATGTAACAAAGTATAATAAAAGAGTTTTAAAGTAATACTCGAACGACAAATGCGATTATCACATATGAATAGTCAATGCCTGATTACTATTTCATGTTCTATAATCTAATTTGATCTTGTATGTAGTTGTTCATTTCAATTTAATTGAAATGACATGATTCATCATGTTTAGCCTATGAGAAGGCTTTGGTTAGTAGGTTTTATCAACTTCTTGTACCTTACTCAACCTTACTACATACTCGTTTTCCTTTGTAATGTATACATTTGCATTACAAAACTTTCTGAGTACGTGTCGAGATCCAATCAAGACATAGGCCTTCTAGCCTTAGAATAGCTCCCACTGTTTTCACAGTGTGCGAGACTCATCCTTCTTGCACATCCCATTATTGCAAGTGTACTCAATTTCCGTTGTAAATATTTCTCATTATTCTTTATTGCCTAGAACGATTCTAGAAAATTTATTTCTTAAATAACAAAACCACAATGGTATCTTAACCATCCTGATGTGTTTTGATTATGGTTTTGTCAGAAACCATGCGCAATCTCAATTGTCAATTGTCACTTGTGTATCACTCTTACACAAAATTGCATCATAAACACTTTGCTTTACTTCCTTAATGCTTCTGCAAGCACTTAAGGGTAATCTTTATGGCTTACTTGGTAAAGATTACTTAAATTCGATTTTGAAAACAATTCATCATACTCAAAGTATATGAAGTGTTATACATCATTACTTATTTAATTGATCCGGCAGCGGAAGCAAATGGAATCAATCAAATATGTTCAATTTAATTGAACTAGTCATGAATATTATCAACGTAAGACTTCTTATTGACGCTAATATCATGTGGATTTATCTACATAAATCTAGATATTAAAGATGTATTATATTACTCCAAAAGTCTTAAATCATTCCCAATGATCAATATGTCATCCACATATAAGACTAATTAAAATTACCGTAACTCCCACTAAACTCCATGTATAAAAACAACTTCCCGACTTATCGAGAAAAGTTTTATAACATGATCAAAATATTGATTCCAACTCATTGATGTCCTACTTAAGATTCTCTCTTAAGTTTCACATTATCTTAGGATTGCAAGAATCTACTAAACTCAAAACATGTATTGAATACATTCCTTCTAATTGAAGAAGTGGGTTTTAGATTCACTCGCTATGTATTTCATAATAATGAAACACAATCCCTAAGAAGATCCAAATAGACTTAAGCATTTCAACCAGTGCAAAACTCTTTGCTACCAATCTTGCCATGAAATCTCTCTTTATTAGTGCAAAACCCTTTGTCACTAATCAAGTCTTTTATTTCAGATTTTCATGGCTCTAAGCCTTGTATTGAGTTGTGACTTATATACTCTCATGTAAGTCATATGTTCATTACTTTCCAGAAGTAATCAACTTGAATCAAACAATTTCTTTATAAGTGTAATACCCCGTATTTTATATAATAAATTAAATGGATATTATATAATAAATTAAACGGATATCATTATATATTAATTATTATCAATTTTATATTGCCAATTAAGCCGGGTAAATTATTGAGTCGATAATTTCATTAAGTTATTTTATTTAACTCGCGTCGTATCGAGCTAAGTTAATTGAGTCGGTTTTATATAGAATTCGAATTGTGAGCTGACCCATTGAGCTGGCCCATTATCTGTTCAGCCCATTTAACCCTAAGCCCATTAACCATAACCCTAAACCTAATTAACCTAATCACTACTCTAATCATTTCCCTCAACCCGCCTCCCTCACGCCTCCCTCCTTTTTCCAGATCCAATCTCAAGCCTCACGCAATTCGAGAGAGAGAGAGAGCGTGGGCAGTGACGACGCAGCAGGGAGGAGCTTAGAGTGTTTGTCGATGACCTAGGGTGGCTATGGTGGCGGTGGTGGTGACGGAAAGGTAAGAGTACAACCTCTGTTCTCTGTTTTTCGAATTGATGTCGGGTTTTTGGTTGGGGTTGCGTGTCTTGTTGAGGCAGTGTTAGTGGTTGTTGACGGGGTATGGGGAAAGGGTGGTTAGTGACGAGGTCAGGGGTGGTGGTTAGGGTGGTGATGGTGGCCGTGAAAGGCAACTTTGACAGGGGGTACACATGGGTTTCAGATGCGGTTTCCAGGGGAGTTTAGACAGGGGGGGTTTTGGGTGGCACCACCGTGGACTAGGGGGAGGTCGAAACGGTGGTGCTAAGTGGTCGGTGTTCGTGGGTTGACGGCGAGTAGGGCGGTGGTTGTTTGGCAGAGTCTAGGTAATAGTTGCGGTGGTTGCAGGAGGAGAAACACGGGCGTTTGGTGAGGTTTGGCGGTGAACCAGGCCAAATGACGGCCGTGGTTCACCTCGCCGGCGGGAGTCGACCCTCGTGGGGGTGGTCTGGGTGGTTGGGTCGGTGTTGGGGATCGGGCTGGTGGTCATCACGGCCTGTGGTGGCGCGTGGTGGCTGGTGAGCGCGTGGGAAGGGGGTGATGTTGTTAACGGGTTGTTTTAGTGTTTGAAACGGGTTTTCATAGTTTAATCATTATATTTCGTTAATGGGTCGCATTCTTAATTAATTAATATAATTCCCGTGTCATTAAATAATTGAGTTAAGTTAATTCCCGAGTTATTTAATATAATTTGAGTCGGGATTGTTCGAGTTGTTCAAGTGTTGATTCGTTTCATCACATAATTCGTTTAAACCTCTAATTATCGTTTTGGTTTGAGTTCCGAGTTATTTAAAATAAAATAATAATTAATAATGACTAATTAATTAAAGACGGGTCTTTGAGTCGGGTTTGTTAAAAGAGAAAAGTTACTATATCGGGAAAGTTTCCACTTTGGGAGATTTCTATATTTAGTAGTTAATAATTATAAATATTATAATTGTTTTAGGTGACGGATTCGTGAAGGATCGATAATCAAATTCATTGCTTTATTTCTGGACTGCTTAACTGCTTAATTGGATTTGGCACTTGAGGTAGGGAAATACACTTGACCTATTATCTTTGTTGTTGAATTGTGTTGACTTGATTCGTGGTTGTTGAATTACGTTATGAATCATATACGGGAAGGTGATTGACTGCATTGATCGTGTTGAGGTTGTTATCACAACATTCGTTATCTGGCATGATTTCATTCATTAATATACATATTGTGTTGCATTATTACTGTTGAGCATTTCATATGCATTGGAGATGGAGGATGGTGTAGGAGTGACGATGTTGAGATACGATGTGAATCGTGATAAGGCCCAGGCGGGTTCTACAGGACTTGCCCTGGTGTCCTCAGCTGCGAGCTGGCAGATCGGCTACGGTCGATATATATAGTCTACCGGGGATCGGTATGGCTGGGTTGTCCGGGTTATGAGATATGAGAAATGAGATATGAGATACGAGTTGAGATGGAGATGGAGGTGACGGAGGATCATGCATATTATATTTTGTTGTTTAATTGTTTTCCCTACTCAGCTTCGTGGTGACCCCCTGTGTATTCGTGTACGCCTGTGATGATCCAATTATTGGGGAGCAGATTGACAGGTATTTCAGAGACTGATAGGAGCTGGCCGGGAAGAGAGCTTGGATGACGGACTTAGTGCCTAGCCCACCTTAGTCTTATTAGTAGTTTTATCAGACTTCATCTTTTGGTCATATTTTTGGAGGCTTTGTTTTAATTCCAGTTGTAATCTCACTATAAGCATTTAATAAAGTACTGTGTTTCTTTCCTTTGTTATCTACTGCCTCGGGTTTCCGAGATGGTAACACCGTCATTTATCTGAGGAGTCCTAGTTCAGGCCCTTAAATAAATGGGGGTGTTACAAAGTGGTATCAGAGCGAACGATCCTCAGGCCTAAACCAATGAACCCAATGAACATAGGAAGAGTCTAAATAAAATGAACCCCGGGATAGAACTGTTAGGAGCACACTAAGGTAAGGTATGAGTTAGGGGCCCCCTCACACCGAACCAGCGGCCCTCTCAGTTTGACCCGGAAACCCTGAGTGTATATGAGAGAAAGGGTAGAAAAGTTGCATAAGGTTGAACCTGAAATTCCTATATCGTTACCTAAGTGTTAATTGATGGATACATTGATTGTTGCATAATCGAGTTGATATATACCTTGAGACCCATATATTCTAACCTTTCTGCAGGTCAACGCTGCGGTAAGTATTCTGTATGAATGATGTGATGATAACACTACTATGACTAAGTAATATGCGGTTATGTGATCCCAAAGCCATGCTAGTATAGTAATGTGATAGTAATAAGAAACACTGTTGAATTGCATGTTTTTAGTCATAGCAATCATGATTAGACGTAAGGAGTAGATCGTGATGCGAACCGATTCTATGGGGTAGATTTTACGAAGTACACAAAGGCGAGATTTCAGTTAGAATGGGTTAGTATCGATAGTATAGTTGTAAGAATTGGGGCATAGGGAATGAAAGACTTAGTGCTGAAACTCGTTTTGTTTGATGTTACTCTCTAATTGAACTTACTGCCATTTCTTTTCTGTTTACTGCCTATCGATGAAAATTGTATGAGAGATAGCCTCGTGAGTTAGTATTCATTTGACGTTGGTTCCATGCTTATATGATATACAGATTAGGAGTAATAAATACTTTAGTGAACTGTGGTTAGGAAGTTCCCGTGCAGTGATGTTTGACCAATGACTTTATAAAAACCTCATTTAAATTGTATTAATAATTTTTACATAATTCCAACTCCATCGATCAAAAGAGTCGCATATGTTTGCAAATTAATAAGCCACGAAAAATCTTGATGTTTCAATATTAAATGATATATTTTACAAATCGACCCAAGTTTGGACCAATAGTCATTATCACATGTTTGTTTGGACCAACCGAGTTGTAAAATTCTTTAAAAATGGAATTCTTGTGCTTTAGACCTAATTCTTTTTCCCCCTGTGTTTTTAACTCACCGTGTTTTATAAAAGTAATATGAATCAAGTTTTAATCGAGCGATTATTCATTCGTGATTTTTGGAAGTTACAACGTAAACCAAAACATTTAAAATGTGCGTTCTATGTTAGGTTTTCATACAATTGTTTGATTAATCCACGAGCCTTAGTAATGTAAATTTATAATGTTTTATATGACAATAGTAGCACGCATGTTCAGTAGTTAGGTATCTTAATCAGTGATAAAATTAAAGTTTAGTCGATAACATTATTGGCATGATAATATGAGTAAAATTGAATAAGCTTATTTAAATTGATTTCTAATCAAGGGTGAAATATGTTATACGAGTCCAGTTGTTTGCATATTTTATATACATTTGGCATGTTGTAATATTTTATATCATATTTGCATAGTGGTCGGATATATATGAATAATAAAACTATATCGTCGTACCTAAGTAAAATTGATGGCGTTAAAAGCTAAGGTGATTGTCCTAATATACTCGCATGAATGATTATAATAATTATGTTTAAATGTTTACACATGGATGGTAGTAATGATCGTGTCTAAATGTCCACCCATATAGGATGTCATCCGAGTTTAAAGACTTTCATGTGAGTCGGTGTGCCTATAGTATATTTATTACTTACATTGCATTAAATTATTTCAGTTAAACCTAAAACCTATAACATGAAAATAAACAGTGTTGTTAATTCTTAGTGGATATGTTCATCATTATATCGTCATAAAATACTAAAGGGATTCTTGCAATTGTAGGAGCATGATATAAAGGAAATTGTTTGATATAATACGACGATTGGTATAACTAGATTCTCGAGTCATCACTATCAATTATATTTTAATAAAGATTGTTTATGATAAATATATTAGCAATTATAATGGGATAACCCTTCTATGATTCACATGATATGCGTTGGTTTAAATGATAGTCATTATAGTTACGTTTAGTTGAGCCGTGAATATAACGGAGTAAAGAAGTGCAATTAAAATCCTGATGATTGAGGTAATAGTCGTGCATTAATAAAGATAGGACTGAAATGAATAAGATGAACCTGTAAATTACGATATATGAGTCGACACCTAAGCTGGTTTTGTTTAAAGGAATTAAATTAAGTCTATCGACTTTGAGTTCGTAGTAAGTCAAAATGGATTCTATGGACGACTCATTATAAGATCTATAATTAGGAAAGTTATTCACCGTCCAAAGATGAAAGTAAAGGTTTTGAAAATGAAGTTAAATGTTGTCGTTGTCATAGATCATATGTTGTTACTTTTATCGGGAAACATGTTTTCAGAGGTGATATCGTGCAAACAATTTTGATAATTTAAAATATGAATTATGAGTATGTTGGTGATTGCTTAAATTCATCGGCCTAATTCGTGACCTAAACCAAAGAGTGAGTAAAATGGTTGTACGGACATGTCAATGAGATCCTGTGATTGGGAGGGATAGCGTGGTAGATCTGTTTTCTGTGATATGTTTACAAATGTGAGAAGTTTTAAATTGTTTTGTTGATTCTGCTCTCGCTCGTTCAGAGTCTATAATTGATCATCAAATTCGTTTAGTTGTGGAACCGTGTAAACCTTGGTCCCTTTCTTGTTGTTCTTTTAGTCTGATGTTGTGTTTTAAGTTAAGCATGAGCTAAGTAATAAATGTTACTTGTTGACAATCAGTTAATTCCATAATAAAACCTTGTTTCGACTTTAATGTTAATGCGCAATATCTTATCGTGTGTTCTTTCCTGTTACATGTGGTTGATAGTGATTTTGTTGCATATGTATATGAAAGTGAAAAGAGGTTACGAGGACGTAACCATATTTCTAGTCGGGTAGGATTGTAAAATCTTAATGCTTAATTTGCACTTGTTTGTAGGTTATAGTTGACCAAGTTGATGTTAGTTGTGGGGTATCTATGCAAATGAGTTTTATACGTTTTATTCCTACCTCTGTTAGTTGGTTGATGTGTAAAAGGAGAGTGTGATTAAACTACTGGTAATGTGTTATGAGTTAGCCTATGAGCTGAGTTATGGTTACGGGAGATACGTTGCGGTCCGGTCGACCATGGTTAATGAGTTTATGTTGAGTTTGAGATCGGAAATTGAGATGGAAAGAAGATGGTGTTCTCGAGATGATTATATAGTGTTATACATTTGTGTTCGCGAGTAATTATTAGTTGTAGTTAATTGGATTAAGAAATGATGAGTTAAACTTCGGACGAAGTTTATTTTTTAGGAGGCGAATGTAACATTCCGTATTTGTTACGTTTAATTGATGTGTCAAAAGTGTGTTAACCGTGTTAGAATTGCGTGACGTCCGTAAGTACGATATACAATACCATTTTGAGGTTTGGGTATGGGAGCGAACTTCGGGACGAAGTTCATTTTAAGGGGGGAAGACTGTAATACCCCGTATTTTATATAATAAATTAAATGGATATTATATAATAAATTAAACGGATATCATTATATATTAATTATTATCAATTTTATATTGCCAATTAAGCCGGGTAAATTATTGAGTCGATAATTTCATTAAGTTATTTTATTTAACTCGCGTCGTATCGAGCTAAGTTAATTGAGTCGGTTTTATATAGAATTGAATTGTGAGTGACCCATTGAGTGGCCCATTATCTGTTCAGCCCATTTAACCCTAAGCCCATTAACCATAACCCTAAACCTAATTAACCTAATCACTACTCTAATCATTTCCCTCAACCCGCCTCCCTCCTTTTTCCAGATCCAATCTCAAGCCTCACGCAATTCGAGAGAGAGAGAGAGAGAGCGTGGGCAGTGACGACGCAGCAGGGAGGAGCTTAGAGTGTTTGTCGACGACCTAGGGTGGCTATGGTGGCGGTGGTGGTGACGGAAAGGTAAGAGTACAACCTCTGTTCTCTGTTTTTCGAATTGATGTCGGGTTTTTGGTTGGGGTTGCGTGTCTTGTTGAGGCAGTGTTAGTGGTTGTTGACGGGGTATGGGGAAAGGGTGGTTAGTGACGAGGTCAGGGGTGGTGGTTAGGGTGGTTCTTGGTGGTGATGGTGGACGTGAAAGGCAACTTTGACAGGGGGTACACATGGGTTTCAGATGCGGTTTCCAGGGGAGTTTAGACAGGGGGGGTTTTGGGTGGCACCACCGTGGACTAGGGGGAGGTCGAAACGGTGGTGCTAAGTGGTCGGTGTTCGTGGGTTGACGGCGAGTAGGGCGGTGGTTGTTTGGCAGAGTCTAGGTAATAGTTGCGGTGGTTGCAGGAGGAGAAACACGGGCGTTTGGTGAGGTTTGGCGGTGAACCAGGCCAAATGACGGCCGTGGTTCACCTCGCCGGCGGGAGTCGACCCTCGTGGGGGTGGTCTGGGTGGTTGGGTCGGTGTGGGGATCGGGTGGGTGGTCATCACGGCCTGTGGTGGCGCGTGGTGGCTGGTGAGCGCGTGGGAAGGGGGTGATGTTGTTAACGGGTTGTTTTAGTGTTTGAAACGGGTTTTTCATAGTTTAATCATTATATTTCGTTAATGGGTCGCATTCTTAATTAATTAATATAATTCCCGTGTCATTAAATAATTGAGTTAAGTTAATTTCCGAGTTATTTAATATAATTTGAGTCGGGATTGTTCGAGTTGTTCAAGTGTTGATTCGTTTAAACCTCTAATTATCGTTTTGGTTTGAGTTCCGAGTTATTTAAAATAAAATAATAATTAATAATGACTAATTAATTAAAGACGGGTCTTTGAGTCGGGTTTGTTAAAAGAGAAAAGTTACTATATCGGGAAAGTTTCCACTTTGGGAGATTTCTATATTTAGTAGTTAATAATTATAAATATTATAATTGTTTTAGGTGACGGATTCGTGAAGGATCGATAATCAAATTCATTGCTTTATTTCTCGGACCGCTTAATCGCTTAATTGGATTTGCTGGCACTTTGAGGTAGGGAAATACACTTGACCTATTATCGTTGTTGAATTGTGTTGACTTGATTCGTGGTTGTTGAATTACGTTATGAATCATATACGGGAAGGTGATTGACTGCATTGATCGTGTTGAGGTTGTTATCACAACATTCGTTATCTGGCATGATTTCATTCATTAATATACATATTGTGTTGCATTATTACTGTTGAGCATTTCATATGCATTGGAGATGGAGGATGGTGTAGGAGTGACGATGTTGAGATACGATGTGAATCGTGATAAGGCCCAGGCGGGTTCTGCAGGACTTGCCCTGGTGTCCTCAACGAGTGGCGGATCGGCTACGGTCGATATATATAGTCTACCGGGGATCGGTATGGCTGGGTTGTCCGGGTTATGAGATATGAGAAATGAGATATGAGATACGAGTTGAGATGGAGATGGAGGTGACGGAGGATCATGCATATTATATTTTGTTGTTTAATTGTTTTCCCTACTCAGCTTCGTGGTGACCACCCCGTATTCGTGTACGCTGTGATGATCCAATTATTGGGGAGCAGATTGACAGGTATTTCAGAGACTGATAGGAGCTGGCCGGGAAGAGAGCTTGGATGACGGACTTAGTGCCTAGCCCAGCTTAGTCTTATTAGTAGTTTTATCAGACTTCACCTTTTGTTCATATTTTTGGAGGCTTTGTTTTAATTCCAGTTGTAATCTCACTATAAGCATTTAATAAAGTACTGTGTTCTTCCCTTTGTTATCTACTGCCTCGGGTTTCCGAGATGGTAACACCGCCATTTATCTGAGGAGTCCTAGTTCAGGCCCTTAAATAAATGGGGGTGTTACAGTAAGTCGTTAGCTCTTTACTTTCTTAAAAGTAACACTAATTTATCACCTTTAACAAGTGATGACTTTAACCTCCTAGGTATTGAAGAAACAACGTCTTACACGTAACAACGTCTTATACAAAACGTCTCATGTAGTACACAAAACGTCTCATGTAGCCAAGAAAGACCAGTTTCTTGCGACATAACATTCTTTGTGGCTCTTGAATAATTTCTCCCACTCTGTCTTCTAGAAATAAACTTGTATTTTAGAAAGACAGCTTCACGAGCCGCAAACCCGTCGTACTCGTGATAATTGAAAGGGAAAAATGAGCATTTGTTTCTTGTGAAAACTTACAAAAATGGTATCCTACCATTTCATATCTCATATGAATCGTTTTAGATTTAGTGGAAAAAATAATTTAGACACAATGATAAAATCCCGAAAAGGATCAAGTAACTCAAAGTAACTTGATTGAAGTCCAAACCATATCGAATAGCGTTTGATTTCTTATCCAACCACACATTAACCCATAATGCGTGCTAAGAGAGAGATTAATTTGTGATACTATATCACATTTCCTTTGGCTTATATCAAAGTTTTCACTTTGATAATCCCATCACGACTAAATCGTGGTTCCTTTAACTCTTTGAACTTCTTCAAAGATTTCTCTATTTACCTTATTAAGTGAACACATTAACGTCAACTTAAATCGTTGGTAAAAGAAAATGATCAACCTATTATGGATCAATGATTTACAACCTCGATCTCCTTTTGAACCAAAAGGTACGAGATATCTTGCTTTGAATACAAGATACGCATATACCATAAACAATCTAATGGTTTCAAGAGTACTCGATAACTCTTTGCGTTAATCATTCTAGAATTTAAGGTTTAATCTTGGGTTACCAATTTGAGTCTTGCATCATCTTCATGATATATCATTCTAGTTTGGTTTAGAATATAATCACCTTGATAATGGGCTAGCCATACATCAAATCGTGGTGTATAGGGTCACAAAAGTGAAACCTCTTTTGTATCTTAACAAGTTTATATTCTTATTTAGAGTTTTATGCACTTAATAGTCATAATTAAGTACAACTATAAACCCAAAACTAGATTGATTACACAATGACTCTATCTCTCAATATGATTGTTGCTAGTCGTCATATTCTAATCATCCTATGTATCAAGTACAAATGATGAAAACCACCACCGGTTTCTAATATTGACGAAGTAGTACTAGCAAAATTTATGTTTAATCAAATAAACATTTAAAGAAGATGATCCCATTAGATGTCCCACAACTAACTTGTTGATCCTTCAATAATTTGGGGTAGTTTCCTTTCTAGTGTCCAACATTTAAGACAATGGAAACTTTATCGGTCGGGATTGATAGGTTTAGTATCGTCATTCTCAACAACTTTACCTTTAACATTACCTTGTATCAATTCCATTCTAATTTTACTTCTTGAACCTCGTCCTTTTCTTAACGGTTTAAGAGAATGTTCCCACTCATTTCAAAGAATCTTTACTTAGAGAAGCAAAGTTGAATCTTATGAAGATTACTCTTCAATTTAATCGTTTTAGTCTTAAAACTTTCATTGAAGTGGTTGCGTTATTTTGGTCAATTACAAATTCTTACAAATGTAATTACCAAACAATTCATTGTAAGTAGATGTGTTAGTCAAGAATCAAAAACCTGTTTGATAATGAATAACTTTTATCTATACTCTTTACAAGAGATCCTTAACAATGGTTCATTTGAGGTTTTAGAAGCAAATTCATATTTGTCTTTAGTTACGATGTTATAATGGAGATTTGAATCAAAAACGAAATGATATCGTATATGAAGAGGTAAAGAAATAGAACAAAAGGATAACGGAACAGTTGAAAACTTAACATTTATCGTTTAGTTAATACTTGTAAATAACAAGTAAAGCATTTACATAGTGACCTCTACCCAACTATGATAAATGATTCCAAGATCCAAATTCATATTAACTTGGGCACGGTGTGGCCGATAAAACCCTTATCAATATAACTCGGTGGATTAACGCTTTAATCGATTCTACTTTTAGAACTCTTGGTCGATAATATTACATTAACATTTATCTTTAGCCCAAAACACATTTAACAAGGGCACGTTGTGGCCGATAAAACCCTTATAGAAAAACTTTTGTTGAGTTCAATCCAAATTTCGAATAAATGTGTCCATGATCCAAACCCACATTAACTTGGGCACGGTGTGGCCGATAAAACCCTCATCAACATGAATTCAGTGGATAGACATTTATCAGCCACTTCCCCTACGTAACAAGGTTTGTACCCCGGTGTGGCCGAGTGCACTCCCTCACGAAATAGGTTTTCATGGTTTCTACTCTTGGGTAAGGCTATGTCTCAATTGATTGTTTTAGCGAGAGGTCATGTCAATTTATTATCTATCACGTTTTAAGTGAACTAAAGCGGTGAACTACGATAATTATAATTGACACGGTCGATAAACTCGATTGAACAGGATGCATGTTTTAGTTATGGCGATTTAGCGATGCATGCGACATATAAATAAAATGCAAAGCATAAACTAAATCCTAGTATGGCCTTCCTAAAATAGAAAATCTAATTAACTATTATATATTCGGAAACCAACTCCATTGGTCCCTTGAACTTCGGTTGAGGCACCCATCTCGAGGTAACACCGTCTTTATGTATCACCTTCTTGAATGACCCCGTCTTCAAGGAACTCCGGAATAATAAAATTACATAACAAATTACATAATTTCCTATTATACATTTGTAATTAAAATAAAATAAATCTATTAAATTACAAAACGGTGATACGAGATCCCAATAAAATTACAACCGAATCGATATTCCCATACATTTCGGGTAATACCAATTAAAAACTAAAGCCATACTAAGTAAAATTACGTAATTCAAAAATTACATAAAATAAAATTATGACAATCATAAATAAAATGCAGCATTATAATATGTATGAACATGCCCAATTTTATGCTAAATCGCCTTTAAGGAGCCAAAATCATATTTATGCACAAGTTAATTACCCTAACCAACTTAGGACTCAAAATTAGTCTCCACTAACTATTTGACTATAATTAACTCATATTTCTTAAAATTGTTCATTAATGGACCCAAAATTACAAAAATTGCTATAAACTCCAAATAAATCATAAAAATTTCAAATAAATTCAAAATTCAAAATTTAAACTCATGAACATTCTGGAAAAATACCATGACACTCATAATGTTCAAAAAACTTGGGTTAAAAATTCGAAAAATTTATCGGAAAAACTATGTTGCGGTTTATCGGATTTATCAATTAAAATCATAAAAACATGAGAAAAATTATATTCACCAACTTTTCAATTTTAGATCTGAAAAAGATAATAAAATGCAACATGTGATGTTTTTCCTTAGTCATGAAGTATGTTTTAGCAATTTTTCACTAATTAAGTCACTATTTATGCTATTTTTCATCAAAAATCCATAAATCATGCATAAAGACTTCAATATAGCCTATTATTTTACACACATCTTGTAAAATTACATGTGACATCATACTAAATTTCTATGACCAGATTCGAAATTTATCTCATATTAACCCATTTTTCATTTAAATCCGATTTTTATCAAGAAAAATTCATATTTCGAGCATAAAAACTCCAAAAATTCTAAATATTTCCAGATCATCTAAAAATAATATATGTGAAAACATATCCAAAAATCACTGGAAAATTCGAAGTTTAACTAATTTTCGTCCAAAAATGACATTTTTATCATAAAAATCACATTTTAATGTCAATATTATATAAAATGAACAATAAAAATCCATAAATTAACCAAAATATCCTAAATACATTTTAGGACCAGAAACTTTAACATGCATAATTAAATTCGTGATATATCATAATAAACACAAATTTACAAGTTTTATGTGTTAATCGTATAACTCGGAAAAACAATAACCGATTTGCATGCAAACAACCTTGTGCTCATGATACCGCTTGTTGGAAATCTATATCTCATTATTTAACATATTCTTATATGTAACAAATTAATTTAGTCATAAAATTAATTACAAATCTTATGCATGCAAACAAAATAAATAAGTGAAGAAATCATTTTCTCACCATATGAATTTCGGTCAAATGGGCACCAACAAGATCTCCTTCTTGTTAGTGCTTGAGCTATCCATATATAAGGATGATCCTCCAAAAATCCCAAAGTAGAGATTCTCCTCTTGATTGCACCCAAGACTATCCCTTATCCCCACTAAATAATATTAGCTAGATATTAGTTTAGTAGTTTACCTTAAAATTGATTACTAACACTCATATATTACATTAATAATTTTAGTAATCCCTTTGGAACAATTTTTGTGATTTCTAAAACTTGTTTTAGAGAGTTTTAGAGAACTAGAGAATATTTTTGCATGTGAGAAAAAGTGTGAATGAATGAGCAACGAAAATGAGAACAAAAATCCTCCTCTTTGATGCATGCAACGGTGTAAGGTCACAAGAATAGGCCAAAAAGGAATCTCCTTTATGCTTTTTCTCTTATCAAAATATGTAGGTGTGTAAGGCTACATTATGTAGGTGTTATTATTTAAACATTATCACATAAAATAATATCACCCACTAACACCTTCCACCACCCAATATTTCGGTCCATTTATGTAAAATGGACTACCATTTTATTTTTGTCAATTTTGTCATTTGTCACACAATATGTCTCATGTATTATGTTACATGTTATTAATTAATTAAATGCATATTTATCACATAAATATCATTTTATAAATTAATTAAATTACATTCAACAAATTGACTAGTGATACTTGATCATATAAATAAAATGGGTCATTTAATTATAATCCACAACATCTTGTAATTATATTGAACCATTCATTCTTATCTCTATTGTTTCTCAAACAATAATCAATTTTAGTAATAAAGCCTTTTAATTACTAAAATGAATCTTATTTAATCTCATTATAATAAGATATAAATATTCTCTCTCACAAATTGAATTGTTCAATTTTAAGGAATTGATTAACTTGTATCGTCATACAATTAATCAACTTTACGGATAAGGGCATCATCCTTTAGGTGTGACCTTAAGGGATCAACTGACCACCACCGTCCCACGACAGTAACGTCAAACTCTAGCAAGCCAGTCGTTACCGATTTATGTTCATCAGTTGACTATAAAATGAATCATCCCTTACGTATTATTAAAATGAGATTTAAACATGTGATCAATATGATCGACAATTGTGATCACATTATTGTCGGAGGACACATATTCCAAGAATCTCCCACTTGTCCTCGACAAGTGTGCGTCACCAATTCTCTTGTCCTATTACTATCTCCCGCTCAATGCAAGGTGTCTTTCGGGTCGTACTTGCAAGTGATCATATCGAGAGTGGTTTCCTCGATCTGGAGAATAACTGATTAACCTGAATTTATCTAACATAGATACCTTCCGAGCGTGGCCACGCATTTCCAGTTCATTACTCCTCGAGTGGCCCTGAGATATTGTTTTAACCCTGACAAGGGGGTGGACAATTGCTATCGCACTCATTCCCTTCGAATAGCCACAACCATCATAACCCAAAATATGCCCATTTGACCCCATTTACGAAGGTCGTAGTAACACAAATCAAAGTTAAACTGAAACTGTGCCACCTTAGGCGAACAGTCTTTAGTCAAAAGAATCGACTCATTAGAATACTATAGTAGCTCTCGCCACGACCAGGCTATATAAATTTGCCAGAACTCTATAAGCGGTCACTGCCCGACAAAGTGTTCCTAACAGTCTGCCTATATGATCGACTAGTCATCTCACATGACTTTATGGCCCTTGAACTTGCCATCAATCGCATCACACTCTAGTCACTTCGAGACGTCACTTCATACAAGTGACTATGGGCGAATATCAAGGCAATTCTTTCTTTAAGGGATCGCCTTCTCGAATGGCACCGTCTTCAAGGAACTCCGGAATAAATAAATTACATAATAAATTACTTAATTTCCTATTATACATTTGTAATTAAAAATAAAAATAAATCTATTAAATTACAAAACGGTGTTACGAGATCACAATAATTTACAACCGAATCGATATTCCCATACATTTCGGGTAATATCAATTAAAACTAAGGCCATACTAAGTAAAATTGCATAATTTCAAAAATTGAATAAAATTAAAAACGACAATCATAATTAAAATGCAGCATTATTATATGTATGAACATGCCCAATATTATGCTAAATCGCCTTTAAGGAGCCAATATCGTATATTAATCGGTTTTTACGGATTTGCGTGATTTAACCTTTTATAATCACAATAATTACATAAATTCGTATTTATGTACAAGTTAATTACCCTAACCAACTTAGGACTCAAAATTAGTCTCCACTAACATATTGACAATAAATAACTTATATTTCTTAAAATTGTTCATAAATGGACTCAAAATTACAATATTATGTCATAAACTTCAAATAAATCATAAAAATTTCAAATAAATTTGAAATTTGAAATTTAAACTCATGAACATTCTGGAAAAATACCATGACACTCATAATGTTCAAAACTTAGGTTTAAAAATTTCAAAATTTATCGAGAAAAACAATGTTGCGGTTTATCCGATTTATCAATTATTACCATAAAAATATGAGAAAATTTATTTTTCTTAACTTTTCACTTTTAGATCTGAAATATAAGATAAAATTCAACATGTGACGTTTTTCCTTAGTCATAAAGTATGTTTTAGCAATTTTACTAATTAAAGTCACTATTTATGTGATTTTTCATCAAAAATTCATAAATCATGCATAAAGACTTAATTATAGCCAAATATTTTACACACATCTTATAAAACTACATGTGACAACAAACTAAATTTCTATGACCAGATTCGAAATATAACTCATATTAACCTATTTTCTCATTTAAATACGATTTTAACTTGAAAAATCCATATTTCGAGCATAACAACTCATTTTATTATGAAAATTTACAGGCCATCAGTAGATAATATATGTGAAATCATATCCAAAAATCACTGGAAAAATCAAAGTTTAGCTATTTTTCGTCCAAAAATGACATTTTTATCATAAAAATCACATTTTAATGCCTATATTATATATAATGAACAATAAAATCCATAAATTAACCAAAATATCCTAAATACATTTTAGGACCAGAAACTTTAACATGAAAATAAATTTCGTGATATATCATAATAAACACAAATTTATAAGTTTTGTTTGTTAATCTTATAACTCGGAAAAACAATAACCGATTTGCATGCAAACAACCTAAGGCTCTGATACCATTTGTTATAAATCTATATCTCATTATACTCAACATATTCATATATGTGATAATCTATTTAGTCATAAAATAAATTGTGATCTTATGCATGCAAACATAATTAGATAAAGAGAAGAAATCGTCATTCTTACTATGAAAGTTTCGGATTTTTGGGCACAAGTAAGATCTCCTTCTTACTTGTTCTTGAGCTTTCCTTATATGGAAGAACAAAGTTTCAAGCTTAGAATCTCTCCCAAAGATGTATACCCAAGATAACCTCTTAAAAGACCAATATTATTAATACTAGAACAATATTAATCTTACTAAAAAATTGACCCAAAATATTGTATTTGGTCTCTTGTTTTTCGGTCAAGAGAAGAGGGAAGAAGGAGTAATATTCTCTCTAAAATTTCTATAAGTTTCAGATGTTAAGAATGTATGATAATTATGCCCAACACTAGTCTTAATCTATTTGCATAATAGAGATTATAAAGGGTAAAAAGCCTTGGCTTGCTAGGTTGGGAAACCGGTTTTAGGGAAGGGACTAGGGCCAATGCATGACCAAGATGCTCTTCATAAAAGCAACTAGGTGTGCATGGCTATCACTTAGGTTATTGATTATGCTTTCCACTTCAAATAATCCACATATTATTTAGCCTAATGCTCCCTCCATTTCGGCACTTATATAAGATAAAATGGGTTCCATTTTATCTTTGTCAATTTATCAATTTGTCACATGTCACAAGTCATGTGAAATTGTCATGCATTTTTAACATATTAAAAATCAACGTATTAATAAAAATACGTCATCTACAAAATCGACTTAGTAATTCATAATTACTTGTACCAAAACGGTTTACCAATTATAAATCACAACATCTTGTATTTATAATAAATTATTCATTCAGTTTCAATTGTTTCGTAAACAATAATTTTATCCAAGTAATAAAACAATTTGATTACTTAGACCGTATCTTTATTTAATCAAATTACAATAAGACACGTAAATATTACTTCCAAAATCGTCCGTCAATTTTAAGTAATTTAATTAACTCGTATCGTCATACGATCAATTAAATATTCAATTAAGAGTGTTACCCTTTAAGTATGACCTAAGGGGATCAACTGATCACCACCGTCGCACGACAGTAATGTCAAACTCTAGTCAGCCAATCATTACCGATATGTGTGGAGTTGACTGTAAAAATATTACATCCCACATGTATTCTGAAAATGAGATTTAAACATGTGATCATCATGATTGACAGTTGTGATCGCATTATTGTCGGAGGATACATATTCCAACAATAGCTCACCTCTAGTATCCTATAGGACCAAGACTCTCACAACCGAACATTACAAGACATTATCAAGAATATGACTCTTCACAAATAACTATTTAATAATAAATAACTAATACTTGTCTTATATTAATAAATATTCCATTTTATAATTTAACATGCCGGTTAAATAAAATATAATAAGCGATAATGAATAAATTACGTTATATGAAATCACGGGATAAAGTATGTCCAAGCCTATAAGACTCGCTTATGAGCCCAATAGTCAAACCATGTGAGGCCCAATACTAGAAATCACAAGAACCCAACATGTGAACCATCACAAACCCAATGAATATAACAAACTTAGCCCAACAAGCAAGCTAGACAAGTCCAACTAAATTAATAAGACAAATTCAATTAAATTAGCAATGCAAGATCAAATAAATAAATATGAGAAGTCCAATTAGATTAACAAGTCAAGCCCAAATGAATAAATGTGTAAAAGAGCGATATTAACGAATTACGTTATATAAAATACGAGACGGTTATTTAATCATATTTTAAATAAACCCAACTAGCGCCAAAACAATTTATAAACATGACTAGCCCAAATTACCAAATATAGCTAGCCCATTTACTAAAATCAAATGAGCCCAATAGACTAAATCGAATGAGTTCAACAAAAGTAATTATGTGAAAGAACGATATTAACGAATTACGTTTTATAAAAACGCGAGACAGAAATTTAATTATTTCGAACCAACTAAACTAGCGCCAAATATACATACACACTAACCATCCTTTACTACTCTACCTCCCATCCCAAAGCAGAGCCAAAAGGCTACCTAAGACCGTACTATTGGGGCACCAAAACAGTCCCCAATGAACCTGCAAAACTACCCCAAATACATAGTCAAGCCGTGGCCAAGCCACCAATCCACAGCCTACCATCCGCCCCTTCCCAGCCTTGTCCACCACCCAAATCAGCCACCAAATCGTACTTGACTGTACCCAAAACACAGGACAAGGCAGAGCTTACCACGGTGTAAAATAAAATCCCATCCACCATATTTGTCTCGACTCAAGACGAAATTAAACGAGCATAGGGTACAAGTAAACAACGCATAGTGCTACCCAAGGAAATTCAGAGGAGGGCGAGGGACAGAAATCATAGCAGCACAAGGGTATAACACACGCCGTAACTCGATACCTCACCCCAAACCAGAATTCAGTTTGAAACGGTCCATGGCAGCTAAAACAGTCGTGTAAAAATCACTATTATCAACACAAAATCGACCCCCATTCATGGAACATACAAAGACTCAAGATTTACCATAAATAAAGATAAAACGAGAAAGGAAGGGCGAAAATATCGACTCATTGTCGAGTAACCTATCACCGTTACCTTTAACTCTTTCAAAGATCTCGATTTTGACTCAAAGATACTCCAGACCGTCCAAGCTTGCTCCTAGGCATCACCATACACGAATTTGGCAAGGGTTATCGAGCTATGAAGGAACGACCGAACAGAAAAAGAGGGAAAGATGTCGTCTTTCTTACATACAAAGAAGGAGAATGTGGAGGGGAAGCTAATGGTACAAAAATCATGGTGTTTGGTTGAGAATTGGAAGGGAAATCTGGGTTTGAATCTCGCATAAAAATGGAGTACGGCTTTGTTGTTTCGTTGTTGTTGCTGCTGTTTTGTTGCAGTAAGAAGAAGAAAGAAAATGAGGGGAGTGGGGTTGCGGGTGGACCAAATATGGGTATTAAAAACAATAATATATTATAATAATTATAATAATAATAATAATAATAATAAATGAATTATAATATTATGTATAAAGGTAGAGTATAAGAGGGTAGGTGAGCATGTTGTCGATTTCTGGTTGGTCCGGATTAAAGCAGGTACAAAGTGAAATGTGACGGTCTATAGCTAGACGGAATAATGTCTCGAGTTTATATTAACTTAACACGAAAACTAATATTATTATTGTCACTATTATTGTCTGACCAAAATATGTATACATATATTCTTATATAATTTATGCCTCAAAAATATAATTTAATAATACGTATTTTTTATATAAATGAGCTTTTATATATTACCTTTATAAAAATCGTGTTTGACATAAAATTAATTAAATTGAATAATTCAAAAATATGAAATAAAGTAATCAAATGGTTTAATAAATTTTAAATGTCAAAATGGAAAATTCGCCGGTGTTACACTTATCTTCGGAAGATGGACCCTTTTTGGGCTTGGATGAGCTATTCCCAATAGCTTTTCCTTTTCCCTTGTTGGGAGTGGGTTTCTTACCCTTTCTAGCGCTTTTCTTGAATTTCCCTTTGCTCTTTTCATTAATATTGAGCACATCCTTAGTCGCACTCACATTGAGAGAGGTTTTCATGTTTTGCATATTGTAGTTTACCCTAAACTGTACAAATGCTTTGATGCGATTCAAGGAATGGAGAACTCGGTCAATAACGAGTTGTTCGGGAATTTCAACCTTTTGCAATTTGAGCGTTTCAACATGCTCAATCAAATTGAGTACATGAGGGCTCACTTTTTTATCCTCTTAGATGTTGAGCTCAAAGAATGCGGAGGCCGCCTCATATTGGATGATCCTAGGAGCTTGTGAAAATATGGTCACAAGCTTGGTGTAGATCTCATAGGCGGTGCCTATCTTGATAGCACTCCTTTGGAGATCGGCATCCATAGAGAAGATCAAGACATTCTTGATCACGGCCGATTCCTTTAGGTAAGCCTCATAGGCCTCCCTAACCGCGGTGGTGGACCTAGTAGTAGGTATAGCAGGAGCGGCTTCGGTAAGGTAACGAAGCTTGTCATCACCTTCCGCGGCCAAGCGGCGTTGCGCATCCCAATCGGCAAAGTTAGTGCATTCTTTTCAAGTTTACATCGATCCATGAATTATTGGAGCCAAGAAGCATTGGTGAGAGGTGGAGCGGTTCCACTAGTAGAAGCGGATGAAATCGGGGTTGTCATTGCAAATTAATCGAAATTGACTACAAAAAGGAAATGAAGGAAACAATTAACAGTTATCATTTTTACTTGTAAACATTTTAACAAGGTTTTAAAGAAAATATGCATTTATTTAATGACCTCGTACCTAAATTATATTAATGATTCCGAGATCCAATTTTATACAAATATGGGTACGGGAAACCGATACAACCTATACTTGGATAAATTTGGTGAATTAACTCTTTAATTGATTCTACCATAGAATTCTCGGTCGATGTATTTCATAAATTCCATCTCTAGCCCCGGAACATAAGACTAGTCTTTATATCCGGTTGAGTCCAACCAAATTTCGCGTGTAATAACGTTTTATTACCCCACTACCCAATGAAAAATGAAAGTACCACGGGGAACCGAATCTACCCCAAATGTCAAAGAGATTCATGAGTCCTACTATTTGGTAAGGCTAATCTCAATTTTAAATATGTGAGAGGTCCTGTCGATTTATTATCTATCATCCTTAAGTGAACTAAGTCGATGCATACTCAATAATTATAATTGACAATAGTCGATAAAACGATTAAATATGCATATGTAGTTATGGCGATTTGGCAATGCATGCAAACATATAAAGCAAGCAAATAAAGAAAACAAATTTCCTAGTATGTCCTTTCCTAAAATAGAAAATCTTATATTCTATTACATATTCGGAAACCAACTCCTTTGGTCCCTTGAATCTTCATTTGGCACGCCTCCCAAGGATAGACACCGTCTCGATCGAAACTGCTTTCCGAATGGCGCCGTCTTTAGGAAACTCAAGGATTACAAATAAATAAATAATAAAATGTACATGGTACTTCCTGTTAGAATTCAATAATCTCATTAGTATACATATTCATATATGAATTAATTTATTTGGTCATAAAATAAATACAAGATCTTATGCATGCAAACATAAAACAAAGTAGAGAAGAAACCGTCACTTCTTACATTGATGTTTCGGATTTTGGGCTCTAACAAGATCTCCTACTTGTTAGTTCTTGAGCTTTCCAACAATGGATGAACAAGGTTCAAATTAGAACCTCTCCCAAAAGCATATACCCAAGGAAAACCCTTAATAACCAATATTATTATGAACTAGTAATAATATTAATCTTACTTAAATTTAGACACAAAAATATTAATTTTGTTCTCTCTTATTTCGGTCAAGAGAGAAGAGATTTGTGAGGTTGTATTTCTCTAAAAATTTCACAAGTTGTAGAGAGTATATTTTTCTTACACTAGAAAAATATATGAGTAGTGAATGAATAATGGAGGAAACCATTTTTGTTCCTCATCATAGAAAACCGGTGGGAGGGGTCTTATTAGAGAGTTAATGCATGGTTTTGTTCTTCTCAAGATGAGACTAGGCATGCAAGGCTAGACATTAGGCTTTAATCATTATGTTTCCAATTAAAAATAAAAACACAATATAAACCTTAATCCCTCCAATATTTCGGTACACTTGAGATAAAATGGGTAGTCCATTTTATTTTGTCATTTGTCAATTTTGTCATGTGTCACATGTTACATGACATGTCACAATGCAATGTATTTTTTAACATATTAAAAATCAACATACTCATAAAATATGTTATATACAAAATCGACTAGTAATTCGTAATTATTTGTACCAAAACGGTTTATCAATTATAAATCACAACGCCTTGTATTTATAATAAAATATTCATTCAATATCAATTGTTTCGTAAACAATAATTTTATCTAAGTAATAAAACAATTCGATTACTTAGACCGTATCTAATTTAATTGAATTACAATAAGACACGTTAACTTTACTCACAAAATCATCCGTCAATTTTAAGCAATTTAATTAACTCGTATCGGCATACGATTAATTAAATAATCAATTAAGAGTATTTCCGTATAGGTATGACCTAAGGGGATCAACTGATCACCACCGTCGCACGACGGTAATGTCTAACTCTAGTCAGCCAATCATTACCGATATGTGTGGACCAGTTGACTGTAAAATATTACATCCCACATGTATTCTTAAATATGAGATTTAAACATGTGATCATTATGATCGACAGTTGTGATCGCATTATTGTCGGAGGACATTTATTCCAACAATCTCCCACTTGTCCTCGACAAGTGTGCGTCACCAATTCTCTTGTCCTATTACTATCTCCCACTCAATTCAAGGTGTCTTTCGGGTCGTACTTGCAAGTGATCATATCGAGAGTGGTTTCCTCGATCTGGAGAATAACTGGTTGACCGGAACTATCTACCATAGATACCTTCCGAGCGTGGCCACGCATTTCCAGTTCATTACTCCTCAAGTGGCCCTGAGATATTGTTTTAACCCTGACAAGGGGTGGACAATTCCTATCACACTATTCCCTTCGATTAGCCACAACCATCATAACCCAAAAATGTCCATTTGACCCCATTTACGAAGGTCATAGTAACATAAATCAAAGTTAATCTAAAACTGTGCCACTTTAGGCGAACAGTCTTTACTCAAAAGAATCGACTCATTAGAATATTATAGTAGCTCTCGCCACGACCAGGCTATATAAATTTGCCAGAACTCTATAAGCGGTCATTAGGCCCGACAAAGTGTTCCCAACAGTATGCCTATGTGATCGACTAGTCATCTCATATGACTCTATGGCACTTGAACTTGCCATCAATCACATCACACTCTAGTCACTTTGAGACGTCACCTCATACAAGTGACTATGGGCAAATACTATGTTAATCCGGGTTCACTTTAACGGGGTTCAATATTGTCTCTACAACCCGTTTGGATGTAACGAAGTATTAAAGGAGTTTTTTAGATTTAAAAACTCGAACGCCAAATGTGATTATTACATATGAATAGTCAATACCTGATTACTACTTCATATTCTTATAATCCAATTTGATCTTTGTACGTAGTTGATCTTCTCAATCCAATTGAAATGACATATGACTCATCATGTTAAGCCTATAAGAAGGCTTTGGTTAGTAGGTTTTATCAACTTCTTGTACCTTACTCAACCTTACTACATACTCGTTTTCCTTTGTAATGTATACATTTGCATTACAAAACTTTCTGAGTACGTGTCTAGATCCAATCCAGACATAGGCCATCTAGCTTTAGAATAGCTCCCACTGTTTTCACAGTGTGCGGAACTCATCCTTCTTGCACATCTCATGATTGCAAGTGTACTCAATTTCCGTTGTAAATATCTCTCATTGTTCTTTATTGCGTAGAACGATTCTAGCAAATCTTCTTAAATAACATAGCCACAATGGTTCTTTAACCATCTTCACGTGTTTTGAATCTGGTTTTGTCTGAAACCTTTCGCAATCTCAATTGACATTCGTGTAACACCCTTACACAAATTAGTTAATTGCATCAAAAACACTTTACTTTCCATCCTTAATGCTTCCTCAAGCATTTAAGAATAATCTATATGGCTACTTGGTAACTATTACTTAAATTCGATTTTGAAACAATTCATCATACTCAAAGTATATGAAGTGTTATACATCATTACTCATTTAATTGATCCGGCAACGGAAGCAAATGGAATCAATCAAATATGTTCAACTCGATTGAACTAATCATGAATCTTATCAACATAAGACTTCTTATTTGACGCTAATATCATGTGGATTTATCTCCATAAATCTGGATATTAAAGATGTATTATATTTCTCCAAGTCTTAAATCATTCTCAATGATCAATATGTCATCCACATGTAAGACTAATTAAAATTTCCGTAAATCCCACTAAACCTATCGAGAAAAGTTTTATAACATGATCAAAATGTTGACTCCAACTCATTGATGTCCTACTTAAGACAATCTCTTAGGTTGCACATTATTTTAGGATTGCTAGAATATACAAAACTCATGACATGTATTGAATACATTCCTTCTAATTGAAGAAGTGGGTTTTAGATTCACTCGTTATATGTATATCATCATAATGAAACACAATCCCTAAGAAGATCCAAATAGTGCAAAACACTTTGCAACTAATCAAGCTTTGATATCTCTCTTAGATATCCAATAATTCCACTCGGAATTTATTTCGGATTTTCATGGCTCTAAGCCTTGTATTGAGTTGCGACTTAAACACTCTCATTTAAGTCATATGATCATTACTTTCCAGAAGTAACTTGAATCAAACAATTTCTTTGTAAGTTGCAAGCTCTTTACTTTCTAAAAGTAACACGAATTTATCATCTTCAACAAGTGATGAGTTCAACCTCCTAGGTTTCGAAGAAACAACATCATGTAGCCAAGAAAATACAGTTTCTTGCGACAGACATTTTTCATACAATTTTTGACACACAATTCTTTTGTGGCTCTTGAATATTTTCTGATGAGTTCAACCTCCTAGGTTTCGAAGAAACAACATCATGTAGCCAAGAAAATACAGTTTCTTGCGACATACATTTTTTATACAATTTTTGACACACAATTCTTTTGTGGCTCTTGAATATTTTCTCCCACTCTGTCTTCTAGAAATAAACTTGTATTATAGAAAGACAGGTTCACGAGCCACAAACCCGTTGTACTCGTGATTATTGTAAGGAAAAATGAGTATTTGTTTCTTGTGAAAACTTACAAGCATAGTACCCTACCATTTCATATCTCATATGAATCATTTTAGATTTAGTGGAAAAATAATTAAGACAATATGATAAAATCCCCAAAAGGATCAAGTAACTTAAAGTAACTTGATTAAGGTCCAAACCATATCGAATAGCGTTTGATTTCTTTATCCAACCACACATTATCCCATAATGCGTGCTAAGAGAGATTAATTTGTGATACTATATCACATTTCCTTTGGCTTATATCAAAGTCTTCACTTTGATAATCCCATCACGACTAAATCGTAATTTCTGTAATTCTTTGAACTTCTTCAAAGATTTCACTATTTACCTTATTAAGTGAACACATTAGTGTCAACTTAAATCGTTGGTAAAAGAAAATGATCAACCTATTCTGGATCAATGATTTACAACCTCGATCTCCTTTTCAACCAAAAAGCACGAGACATCTTGCTTTGAATACAAGATACGCATATACCATAAGATTAACAATCTAATGGTTCCAAGAGTACACGATAACTCTTTGCGTTCATCGTTCCAGAATTTAAGGTTTAATCTTGGGTTACCAATTTGAGTCTTGCATCATCTACATGATATATCATTCTTGTTTGGTTTAGAATATAATCACCTTGATAATGGGCTAGCCATACATCAAATCATGGTGTATAGGGTCACAAAAGTGAAACCTCTTTTATATCTTAACAAGTTTATATTCTTATTTAGAGTTTATGTACTTAATAGTTATAATTAAGGTACAACAATAAACCCAAAACTAGATTGAGTACACAATGACTCTATCTCTCGACATCATTTGTTGCTAGTCGTCATATTCTAATCATCCTATGTATCAAACACAATGATGAAAACCACCATTGGTTTCTAATAATGGCGAAGTAGTACTAGCAAACTTTATGTCAATAAAATAAACATTTATAGAAGAAAGTCTCATTAGATGTCCCACAACTAACTTGCCGATTCTTCAATAATTTGGGGTAGTTTCCTTTCTAGCGTCCAACATTTAAGACCATGGAAACTTTATCGGTTGGGATTGATAGGTTTAGTATCGTTATTCTCAATAACTTTACTTTTAACATTACCTTGTGTCAATTCCATTCTAATTTTACTTCTTTGAACCTCATCCTTTCCTTAACGGTTTAAGAGAATGCTCCCACTCATTTCAATGAGTCTTTGCTATGAGAAGCAAAATTGAAAATCATGAAGACTACTCTTCATTCGTTTAGTCTTAAAACTTTTATTGAAGTGGTTGCGGTATTTTGGTCAATTACGATTTCTAACAAATCTAGTCACCAAAATGTTTTAACGTTTCAAAGTACTTAACTCAATTAAGCATATGAGAAACAATTCATTGTAAGTAGATATGTTAGTCAAGAATCAAAAACCCTTTGATCACGAATAACTTTTATCTATACTCTTCACAAGAGATCCTTCCAATGGATAACACGAGGTTTTAGAAGAAAAATCATATTTGTCTTTAGTTACGATGTTTTAATGGAGATTTGAACTAAAATCGAAATGATATCGTATATAATTTGAGGTAAAGAATTAGAACAATATGATTAACGGAATAATAAAAAACAAAACATTTATCGTTATAATAATACTTGTAAATTTTAATTTAAACAAGTTTTATTGAATTTATCTAGTGACCTCTACCCAACTTGATAAATGATTCCAAGATCCAAATTCATATTAACTTGGGCACGGTGTAGCCGATTCATCCCTTATCAATATAACTCGGTGGATTAACTTTTTAATCGATTCTACTTTTAGAACTCTTGGTCGATACAATTACATTAATATTTATCTTTAGCCCAAAACACATCCGGCTATGGTCGAGAATACTTTTGTTGAGTTCAACCCAAATTTCGAATAAATGTGTCCATGATCCAAATTTATATTAACTTGGGCACGGTGTAGCCGATTCATCCCTTATCAATATGAATTCGGTGGATAGACATTTATCACCCACTTCCCCTACGTAACAAGGTTTGTACCCCGGTGTGGCCGAGCGCACACCCTCACGAAATTGGTTTTCATGGTTTCTAATTTTTGGTAAGGCTAAGTCTCAATTGTTTATTTAGCGAGAGGTCATGTTAATTTATTATCTATCACGTTTTAAGTGAACTAAAGCGGTGAACTACGATAATTGTAATTGACACGGTCGATAAACTCGATTTAAAATGCATGTTTAGTTATGGCGATTTAGCGATGCATACAACATATAAATAAAATGCAAAGCATAAATATAAAATCCTAGTATGGCCTTCCTAAAATAGTAAATCTAATAAACTATTACAAATTTGGAAACCAACTGCTTTGGTCCCTTGAACTTCGGTTTTGGCACGCATCTCGAGGTAACACCGTCTTCATAGAAACTCCGGGAAATTACAAAGTAATAAATTAAAATTACATAATTTCCTATTATACATTTGTAATTAAAATTTAAATCTATTAAATTACAAAACGGTGATACGAAATCACAAAAATTACAACCGAATCGATATTCCCATACATTTCGGGTAATACCAATTAAAAACTAAGGCCATACTAAGTAAAAATACATAATTCCAAAATTATATAAAATAAAATATGACGATCATAAATAAAATGCAGCATTTATAATATGTATGAACATACTAAATTTTAAGCTAAATCGCCTTTAAAGAGCCAATATCGTATATTAATCGGTTTCTGCGGATTTGCGTGATTTAATTTATTAAATCACAAAATGTTACATAAACTCATATTTATGTTCAAGTTAATTATCCTAATTCACTTAGGACTCAAAATTTAGTCTTCACTAACACTTTGATAATAATTCAATTTGATTTGACAACATTGTTCATTATGGACTTAAAATTACAATTTTATAACATAAACTTCAAATTAAATCAAAAAAATTTCACATAATTTCAAAATTTGAAATTTTAAACTCATGAACATTCTGGAAAAATACCATGACACTCATAATGTTCAAAACTTAGGTTAAAAATTTCGAAAATTTATCGAGAAAAACAATGTTGCGGTTTATCGGTTTTAACAAATATGACCATTAAAATATGAGAAAATTTATTTCATCAACTTTTCACTTTTAGATCTGAAATATATGATAAAATGCAACATGTGACGTTTTTTTTTAGTCATGAAGTATGTATTAGCATTATAACTAATTATGGTCACTATTTATGTGACTTTTCATCAAAAATTCATAAATCATGCAAAAAGACTTCACTATAGCCAAATATTTTACACACATCTTATAAAATTGCATGTGACAACATACTAAATTTCCATGACCAGATTCGAAATATAACTCATATTAACCTATTTACCCATTTAAATACGATTTTAACTCATAAAATTCATATTTCGAGCAAAACAACTTATTTTAACATGAATATTTACAGGCCATCAGTAGATAATATATGTGAAAACATATCCAAAAACCACTAAAAAATTCGAAGTTTAGCTATTTTTCGTCCAAAAATGACATTTTTCTCATAAAAATCACATTTTAATGCGAATAATATATAAAATGAACAATAAAATCCATAAATAAACCAAAATGTCCCAAAATTCACTTAGGACCAGAAACCTTTAACATGCAAAGTTATTTATAGGTTTATCTTCATAAATCCAAATTAATTAGTTTTGTATGTTAATCTTATAACTCGGAAAAACCATAAACCGATTTGCATGCAAACAACCTAAGGCTCATGATACTGCTTGTTAGAATTTAATAATCTAATTAGTATAGATATGCATATATGAATTAATTTATTTGGTCATAAATTAAATACAAGATCTTATGCATGCAAACATAAAACAAAGTAGAGAAGAAACCGTCACTTCTTACATTGATGTTTCGGATTTTGGGCACCAACAAGATCTCCTACTTGTTAGTTCTTGAGCTTTCCAACAATGGATGAACAAGGTTCAAATTATAACCTCTCCCAAAAGCATATACCCAAGGAAAACCATTAATAACCAATATTATTATGAACTAGTAATAATATTAATCTTACTTAAATTTACACACAAAAATATTAATTTTGTTCTCTCTTATTTCGGTCAAGAGAGAAGAGATTTGTGAGGTTGTATTTCTCTAAAAATTTCACAAGTTGTAGAGAGTATATTTTTCTTACACTAGAAAAATATATGAGTAGTGAATGAATAATAGAGGAAACCATTTTTGTTCCTCATCATAGAAAACCGGTGGGAGGGGTCTTATTGGAGAGCCAATGCATGGTCTTGTTCTTCTCAAGATGAGACTAGGCATGCAAGGCTAGACATTAGGCTTTAATCATTACGTTTCCAATTAAAAATAAAAACACAATATTAACCTTAATCCCTCCAATATTTCAGTACACTTGAGATAAAATGGTTAGTCCATTTTATTTTGTCATTTGTCAATTTTGTCATGTGTCACATGTTACATGACATGTCACAATGCAATGTATTTTTTAACATATTAAAAATCAACATACTCATAAAATATGTTATATACAAAATCGACTAGTAATTCGTAATTAATTGTACCAAAACGGTTTATCAATTATAAATCACAACGTCTTGTATTTATAATAAAATATTCATTCAATATCAATTATTTCGTAAACAATAATTTTATCTAAGTAATAAAACAATTCGATTACTTAGACCGTATCTAATTTAATCGAATTACAATAAGACACGTTAACTTTACTCACAAAATCATCCGTCAATTTTAAGCAATTTAATTAACTCGTATCGGCATACGATTAATTAAATAATCAATTAAGAGTATTTCCCTATAGGTATGACCTAAGGGGATCAACTGATCACTACCGTCGCACGACAGTAATGTCAAACTCTGGTCATCCAATCATTACCGATATGTGTGGACCAGTTGACTGTAAAATATTACATCCCACATGTATTCTTAAATATGAGATTTAAACATGTGATCATTATGATCGACAGTTGTGATCGCATTATTGTCGGAGGACATTTATTCCAACACTTCCTATTATACATTTGTAAAATAAAATCTAATAAAATAAAATAAAAGTGATACGAGATCACAATAAATTACAACCGAATCAATATTCCCTTACATTACAGGTAATATCGATTAAACTAAGGCCATACTAAAATAAAAATACATAATTCAAAATTATATAAAAGAAATATGACATTCATCAATGAAAAATGCAGCAATATAATATGTGTCTAACATGCCAATTATGTGCCAAATCTCCCTATTAAACTTATATCATAAATATAAATCGATTTTATGGATATTCGCAATTTTAACTTATTAAAATTACACAAAATATTACCAAAATCAAATTTTTGTCCAAGTTAATTATCCTAACCTTTTAGGACTCAAAAATTAGTCATCACTCAATTTTTTTGACAATAATTCACCGACGCATGGTACCTATACTTCGACGGTGCATTAAACCTGAGAGGCTTCGAGGGTAGGAATCCTTCTAATATCACCAGAAGGGGAACACATTCCGATCTCAGTCAAACTAGACTTCGCCGTCACCAACAATGCCGCCGAATACGAAGCATGCCTCATCGGCCTACAAGCAGCCATAACACTTGGCATCAAGAGGTTGAGAGTCCACGACGATTCCTCACTCAACATCAATCAAGTGTCCGGATATGGAAAATCCGAAGCGACAGCTTAGCACCATACCAAGGAAAAATTAACCAGAAGGCTGAATTTTTCGACTAAATCGACTACTTCCGCTTTCCACCGGAAGAAAACAAATTTGCCGATGCCCTAGCAAAACTTGTCGCGCTCGTCAACATACCCAACGACATGACATCTATTCCCTTATGTGTCGAGAGACGAAGCAAGCCAGCTCACATCTGCGCCATCAACAACGACGAAGAAAACCATATCGAACCTTGGTATCAAGCCATCCTCAACTACAAAACCAAAAACGAATTCCCTCCTAACTCTGATGCAAGAGGACAAAGAGCCATCCGTTTACTTGCATCACAATTCGTGATGAACCAAGAACAACTATACAAAAGAACACCCCAGGGGATCCTTCACCTTTTTATTGACCACAAGAAAGCCAAAAAAGTCATGGAAGAGGTCCACGACGAAGAATGTGGCCCTCACATGAGCACAATGATGATAGCCCAAAAAATCATGCGGTTAGGCTATTACTGGACCACCATGGAAGCCGATTGCAGAAACTACGTCAAACATTGCCACAACTGCCAAATCTTTGCCAACATACAACACATACCACCATCCCTTTTATACACTATGACATCACCCTGGCCTTTCTCGACCTGGGGCATCGACATCATCGGCAAAGTTAACTCGATAGGCACCAAAGGACATTGCTTTGTCCTCGTCACAATCGACTATTTCACCAAATGGGTAGAAGCACAATCCTATGCAAACTTGACCGCCAAGTAGGTACCCAAGTTCATCCAAGACAACATCATTTGCACATATATAGTGCCCCATGAAATCATCAGCGACCAAGGCTCCTACTTTCGGGCCGAAACGCAAGCATTGTTGGACAAATACAAAATCAAACGACACCGCTCATTCCCCTATCGTCCCCAAACCAACATAGCGGTAGAGGCAGCAAACAAAACACTCGTCACCATCGTCAAGAAGATATAGGATAATTACCGCGATTGGCCGAGCAAACTCCCATTCGCACTCTGGGGATACCGAACCTCCATTCGAACACTAATAGGAGAAACACCCTTCTACCTAGCATATGGTATGGACGCAGTGCAGCCCGTGGAGTTGGAAGTCCAATCTTTACGCATCCTATTGGAAAGTCAAGTCCCTGAGGCGGAATGGACCCGTCGAAGGTTTGAGCAACTCACACTCCTAGATGAACGACGACTCAACGCCTTGCACAACGTCCATGAAGAGTCTATCAATAGCCGAAATACTGAAGAGGGGGGTGAATTGAGGATTTAAAAACTTAGCCAACTTTTTCGATTGTAAATAATTAATTATTTAAAGTTTATTGATTAAACTTTAACTAATCAACTAATCAACGAATCAAAACAAAGTGTAAATAAAAAAGAAACAAACGAAAGAGAAAAGAGAGACACACATGATTTTTGAAGTGTTTCAGTTTCACAAATCGAAACCTACGTCCACTATTCTCGATTAATAAATTTAGTACCTTTCTACGGATTACAAATTTACTAACCCAACTCGTACAACTAACCCTAGTTGTAACTCAAGTGAGTATCGTTAAATACTCGAGTGACTAACTTACGATAATAAGAAAGCACTAATGATTCTACTAAAATTTCACGTTAATGAACGAGTAAGAAATCAATTAAGCACTATTATCTTTTAATGATAACGAAAGAACGAATGCACAAGTATAAGACACACGACCTTTTTCGAAAATAAACAAAACGGTTTTCTTGCTTTAAAACACGATTTTTGCTTTTGAAAATACAATCAAAATTATGCTCAAAGGTCTTATTTTTAATGTAGCAAAGAGTAAAGTATTTATAGTAAAAGAGGAAGCATGGCACTCGATGTTTCGAAACCCTAGAGGCCGAAATAATAGGATATGTAAACAAACATATCTTACTATTTCTATCCTTAAAATCTTAGGAGATAATAAAGAATAACCAAAAGATATTTCATCAATTATTCTCTTAATATCTTTTTCTTAAATTTTAAGATATGATAAGATTTTCCATAACAAAAAAATTCTTCTCATATATAACCATATCATGCTAAATATAAGAGATATGTTAAGATAATTCTAGAGAATAAAATCTTAACAATAATCAAATTATATTATTGAGCTTACACCAGAACCACACGGCTCATAAGCCTTGTTTTTCGTGAAAACCCTAGCATGGCACTAGGTTAGATTTAGGGTTTAAGAGTAGATAGTATTATAAACCCTAATTAGTACTATGACTCAACTCATAAGTTGATTTAACATAATTACTAATTATAAGCTTGAAATAAAACCACGCTCAATATGAATATAGGCTTCCTTGTAAAATAAATACTTTTTGCTAAAACAATTAAAGGAACCAAAAACATTTTTCTAAAACAATTTGAGAACATTTTAGTCGTGTATTGTATAAACTTGACATCTCAATGTTATAGCTCTCAATGTTATAGTAGAAGAGCTATAACATTGAGCTCTTATATAAGCAATGTTATAGCTGTGAGACTATAACTTAACCAATCTAAGAAGTGCATTCTTACGTTACCATTACGAGATAATCACCTACGCTATTCTAATCTTCTTAGGAGATCTTCGAATGTAGGCTTCTTCGTTATTCAATCTTAATCTATCTTTAACTGAGCTTCATCTTCTTATAGACGCTTGAATAATTCTTCAATATCTTGTAATATCCTTATCCGTGATTGAGGGCTTGATCATAATATGGTCTTGTATACTTTCATCACAATTCTTTAAGCTTTGCAAATAATAAGTCTAGTCTGAAGGGACTAAACAAACAATTACACGCAACGAGTATATAGAATGTAAAGCACTCTTGACATCATCAAAACATAAACATATATATCTATATGGTTCAACAAATTCCCCCTTTTTGATGATGGCAAGTCTCCTAAAATTGTGACTAAGTATATAGTTCCCCCTCAATATAATACCGTCATCTTTATAGATAAAGATTAACGCAAGATCAAACAATTATATACAAGACCGAACCGTAAGGACTTTAAGAGACAATTGGTCTTGACAAGGAGAAAGCTTTGGCAAATGCTTACAATGGTCATTCTTTCCCCCTCTTGACATCATCGAAAAGATAAGAACAAACATAAAATGACTAGAATAATATACGACGAGACAAGAGATAAGAACGATTAAGAAAATTAGATAAATAGTAAATAGTCATAAGTACGTACAAAATTATAGGAGCATACAAACCAAAAGAACATGTTTAAGCCTAATGAGCTGAATGAAATAACATGTTTAGAACTACCGGGCCAAGCCACAAGTAGTATGCCAAAATGGGCCGAATAGAAAGCTAGTTTAGAAAGGCAAAAGACACCAAATGAAAACAAAAGAAAGCAAGGCAATTAGAGGAAAGACGAAAACAGGGGAGGGGTAAGGCAGGACTAAGAGTGACGGGTTTTGTTAGGATTAACATAGTCGGGACGAGGACGGAATTCCAAAGCATCAAGACGATCAAAACAACTTCGCACAAGAGTAGCTTTGGCATTGAAACTCGTCTCAAAGTTAAGGACCTTCAAGGACAAAGCCTTTGTTGCCTCCAAAGTGATTGCTTGATCCTCTTTCATAACTTTCCCGTCTTTCACCAAAGCACCCCCTTGACTAGTGAGAAAGGAAAGACGATCACAATGTTGAAAGACTTCCTCACGGATAGTTACTAAACCCCTTTCTAAACCCTCAAGCCTTTTGTCGATGCCCTCCATCCAAGCACAAACCCGAGCATCATCCAAACCGCCAACCGCAGACCGTGACTGCCCAACCCGAGACATAGCCGTAGCCAAGTCCGTTGTTTGCTCCTCTAATTTAGCCATAATAGACCCCATAAAAACATCCAATTTTGCTTCCATAGCCGCCATCCCAACCTCATTGACACTTTTAGCAATACCCTTCGAAAAGACCAACTCGGGTCCTTCAAAACCGAGACCCATTAATTTTATCACACGGTCACACATACCGTCCTTAACACTCACACCATACCTTTCCCGGCTCACAACCCGCATAATTTCCAAAAATCTCGAAATCCACATACCGTATGGGAGATCAAGAGTAGTACAATGCTTTTCTTTAGTGATAGTAAGACTAGTTTGAACAATTCGATTAAACACAAGACTAGCCAAACTCACTTTCCGACCCTCTAACCATAAAAATAAGATAATAGCTTCATAGCTTGACACCTTGTCCCGTCCTCCCCTTCTCGGAACAATGGTGTTCCATAAAAAGTTCAAAAAGAACTTGAGTTTGGGAGAGAGAAGACGAACCAAGATGTTGCTATTTTCGGAAGCAACCTCATCAAAATACCTCTTAATTATCAATTGTTGATCATCACCCACTTTGGACCATTCTTGACTTGGGTTTATCTCGGTTCTATCACGAGGAACCTTGAAAGCCGAGCAAAAGTCGGCAATGGTGACGGTGATGTCGACACCATTAACGACTACATGCAATACTCCCTCTTTAATTTTAACCGAAGCAAAGAACTGAACAACCTCAATCGGGTAAGTAGGACCCAAGAACCGACTAACATCATTTCACCCTTGGAAATCAAGAAATTCCACAAAGAATTTTAAGGACGGAATTTGAGACAACTAAGATTTAGGATAATACCTTCCACCATGAATAGAGTATTGTAAAACCCGAGAAACCAATATGCTTTCGCTCTTTGTCATGCGAACACGGTTTAAACCGGCTTTGGTTGCGCTCTTCGAAGGCTCTCGAAACAGAGTCCTCGAAATCCCGTCCCGAATAAAAACCTCGGGTTCATTATCGTCTTCAACATATTCTGTGACAACCTTATTCTTCCCCTTATTTAACCGGCGCCTTTTTCCTTCGGAGACCGACTCATCCCGACCACGAAATAGAGAGGAAGGTGATGATGGATGTTTGGTCGTTGGAGTGAAGGTAGAGGAATTAGGTTGATGGGATGATGGTGGTTGTGGTTGATTGCATGGTGTTGGTTTCGGGTTGAGGAACGAGTGGTTTCATGTGGAGGTGACATGATTGAAAATTGATTGATGATGATGATGGAGATGGTGTGTAAAATTGGTAAAGTAAAAATTGAATCCAAGTTGTGGGTGTTTGACCAAGTTACACGGTTTAAAGGGGGTAGATATAAGGTATATGTGGGAATCTAGGGTAGGTTTAGGAGTTTGTTGTTTACACAGATTAGGAAAATAAGATATAAAAGATTTTGTATAGATATGGCAATATGACGCATAAGTAACATAATGACGAGATTTGGCATGAAGGAATTTTGGAAATGATTTTTGATAGAATTTGGTAAATAAGAGATTTGGTGTATCTTAATTTTGTTAAGAGAATAAGTTTGTATGCAACATAAATTCTTAAATACAAATATAATATATACGATAAATAAATTTCTATAAAACATAAATATTCATGCAACGACTTATACGGACACAGTCATACAATCTTACCTCATACTAATCAATCATTGAGAGATTAAACATTTATAGAAGCTTAGGTGTCACCAATTAAACCAATTTCCAACCGTAAAGTCTCAAAACGTCCTCTAGCTAAAGGTTTTGTCAAAATGTCTGTCCATTGTTTCTCAGTACTACAAAATTCGAGTTTTATATTCCCTTTTTCAACCTGGTCACGTATAAAACGGTGTCTAATTTCAATGTGTTTAGTACGCGAGTGTTGCGCGGGGTTTTTGAAAATAATAATAGCACTCGCATTGTCGCATAAAATAGGAATACAACCTACGTTAAAACCATAATCACATAACCGTTTCTTAAGCCATAATAATTGAGTACATACCAGTCCTGCAGTAATATATTCGGCTTCTGCTGTTGAAAGGGCAACTAAATTCTGCTTCTTTGAACCCTATGTGATAATGCAAGGTCCAACGAACATGGCAACACCTGACAAACTTTTTCTGTCTAAGGAGCATCAAGCGTAATCGGCATCTGAACAAGATTGAAATGGCATTCCATAGGATACCGGAGATAAAGTTTGGACGTGCCATTAAGATATCGTAAGATTCTCCATATGTGATTCTTTGGGAGATGATTGATATCACTGAACATGATATCTGGTCTACTTGCAGTTAAATATAGCAATGACCGAATCATACCTCGGAAAGTTGTTTCATCAACTGATATACCGTTTTCATCTAAACTCAATTTCTTGTCTGCAACCATTGGAGTAGACATAGCATAGGAATTTTACATTCCGAACATTCTAATTAATTCCTTAATATATTTCTGTTGATGAATTTTGATGCCTTCCTCAGTTTGTTAAATTTGCAGACCTAGGAAGAATTTCAATTCTCCCATCATACTCATCTCAAATTCGGAAGTCATCAACTCCGAAAAATACTTGCACAGATTGCGGTTGGTTGATCCAAAAATAATATCGCCGACGTAGATTTGAACAACCAGAAGGTCAGAATCCTCGTATTTTAGGAATAGGGTTTTATCCAGAGATCCTCTCTTAAATCAACTGTCAAGTAGAAATTTCGATAATCTGTCATACCAGGCTCTTGGTGCTTACTTCAATCCATATAAGGCCTTGTCTAATTTAAAGACATGGTCTTCAAATTTGTTATCCTTAAATCCAGGAGCTTGTTCTACGAAGACTTCTTCTTGTAGATACCCATTTAGAAACGTTGTCTTGACATCCATTTGGAAGAGTTTCATTCCTTTATGAGCTGTGAATGCTATCAGAAGTCTAATAGCTTCAAGACGAGCAACGGGTGCAAAGGTCTCGTCATAATCTATTCCTTCTTCTTGATTATAGCCTTGTACCACCAATCTTGCCTTATTTCGAACTATGACCCCGACATCATCTAATTTATTTCTGAACACCCATCTGGTTCCAATTACAGATCGATCCTTGGGTCTAGGAACTAGGTGCCAAACTTTGTTCCGTTTGAATTGTTGAAGCCCTTCTTGCATAGCTATAATCCAATATGATTTTGTGAGAGCTTCTTTAATATTTGTGGGTTCGATGGCTGATAAAAACGAATAGAAGGAGCAGAAATTGTTCAAGGATCGTCGCGTTTGAACACCCTTTTTAATATTCCCTAGTATACTTTCCATAGGGTGTGAACTCTTATACTTCCATTTTGTTGAAGTACTTGGTTCTTCATCATTTGAACTTGATCCAACTTCATGTGACTTAGAGTTTGAGGATGTTCCCCTTGAATCCAATCCTGGTGTTATAGTTGAGTCAGGTATAACTTCAGACTCATTACCTTGATTTGGATTCAATGTTATAGTAACATTATCTATAACATTGGATTGAGGATCCTTATCTTGAGACAAAGTTATAGTATCATCAACTATAACTTTAGTTTTCTTCTTATTGTCATTTGAAGAATGATCAAGCTCATCATTTGTTCCTTCAATCTCATTATCATCAGTTTCCAATTCTGGAGGATCATTTCTGGAAAGACGAAAATCAGGTTCATCCAAGTCTTCTTCCTCATCCTGTAAGGGCTTATCGAAAACGTTATCTTCATCAAAAATAACATGAATACTTTCTTCAATACAAAGTGTTCTTTTATTGAAGACCCTATAAGCCTTGCTATGATCCGAATAACCTATAAAAATAGCCTCATCACTTTTAGGGTCGAACTTAGTTAACCTATACTTACCATTGTTATGAACAAAACACTTACTCCCAAAACAACGAAGATGAGAGATATTAGGTTTACGACCTCTTAGAAGTTCATAAGGGGTTTTCTTTAGGATAGGTCTCATCATAGCACGATTATGAATATAACATGAAGTACTAATGGCTTCAGCCTAAAAGTTACGAGGTAGACCACTACACAAAAGCATTGTACGAGCCATATCTTCTAGTGTTCTATTCATACGTTCAACCACATCATTTTGTTGAGGAGTTCGTGGTGCAGAAAAGTTATGTCCTACACCATTAACTCTACAATATTCTATAAAGGCTTAATTATCAAATACGGTGCCATGATCCGTACGAATAGAAACAAGGTTAGTCTTACATTTATTTTGAACATGTTTCATAAGACAAACTGATGTGACTCATATTTGAGCACATTTTGTCCCCGAATTAACCTCGTTCCTATGCTTTATAGCACTTATTTGGGTCATTTACTATCTTTAGTTTCCCATTTTGTATATTCTTTGAGGTTTTGTCTCCTTGGTAGGAAAGGATTGCTAACCTTGCATTTATGAGGCAAAATGGAGCTAAATGGATCGCATCTAATGACCAAGCGTCAAAGAGAAGACCGCCACTAGAGGGCTAAGTAGATAAATAAAGTGAAATGGGCAATGATGAAAGGATCCTTGCATCCCCAACACGATCCTTGCGGATTGTTAAGGAGCTAAAAAAGAAAACGACTCTGCCCAGGGATCCGAGCGTCCCAGAACACCAGGATCTGAGCGGCTTGACCCCAAGACGAGTGGACCGTGCAACATGATCCGAGCGTCTCCACCAGGATCCGAGCGGATCCCAAGTCAGAACAGTCCGTGCCACAGCACCGGACGAGCGGATTGAGGCAGGACTAGCAAGGAGGATCCCCGCATTTCCCTCGAGATTAGCATTTCCTCAAGTTTTCCTAGGGTCTTAATAGTCATTTAAGCCTTTAGTAACCCTAATCCTTGTACCTAATATTTAGTATAAATACCCCTTTGTACTACCTAGATTAGCATCAACTCTTATGCTCTCTTAATCAATTCTTAATCATCTCTTAATACTCTCTTAAATTAGTCTTAATTTAGTTGTAATACAATTCTAAATATTAATCACATCTTAATCTTTCCTTAATTTCTCTATTGTTCTTCCTTTTATTTGGGTAATTAGATGATTATTTGGGTTTAGTTAGAGGATTGACAACCTTCCATCAATCATCAAGTACTTCTTTTATTCTTTGCTTTATTATTTGGAATCATCTTCATAGGTATAATTCCTCTTTAACCTTGTTTAATTATTATAAATCACTTTCATTTATTCATCATGTTTTGCTTTGTTAGTATGATTGACAACCTTATTAGAATTCTAAACTTGATCATGAGTGAGTAGTTCCTTAGCTAGGGTTAATGGGGAATTAGGGGAAACATACATGGGGATTGATCTATGCTTAATCTAATATGTCTTCATAATTAATTTGCTTACTTGTTGTGATTTCAACTTATGCACATGTTATGTTTGATGAAATGAGAGCCTATGAATTCTTGCATTTTTTACCCATCTCTTTTCTCTTCAATGAGGCTAGTAAGATATAAACCAACTCGAGCCTCATTAGTCCATGCATAGAGTTGAATAGGAAGGATTAAGTCGACTTGTAGGTGTTGTAGAGTCAAGACGACTTGGCTCCGGGACCCAAACCTTCTTAGGGATTGTAAGATATACACTAACTCGATCCCATCACAATAATAAGTGCTTGCATCTAATTGAGATCATGTTTGTATGATCAACTCCCATGATTGCCTTATGATCCCACGACATCCTAGTAACTTTATCATTTGTTTACATCTTTCATTTTATTTCTCACTTTTCATTGCTTTCATTAGTTTAGAATCTTCAAACCTAAATCAATTGTGACAACCCTAAGTGCAACTACGATTAGATTAAACAATTTGAGTACCCCGGTCCCGTGGATCGACCCGACTTGCTTGCTATGCTAGTAGTTGGGTATAAATGTGTTTGGGGGCGTACAACGACACGCTCATCACAAACAAACTCATCAAAATTCTCATCTTTTGAATAAAGAAAGATGGGCCATACATACCTTGAGTAGTCATCTACGAGGACAAAGACGTACCTGGATCCTCCTCTACTCCTTACCTTCATGGGACCACATAAGTCCATGTGTACCAACTCCAAGGCTTGATTCGTGCTTACCACTCTTTTAGGTTTGAACGATGATCTCATATGTTTGCATCGAGCACAAGTGTCACACATCTTCTCTTGATCGAACCTGATTTTAGGTAGTCCTTCAACCAAGTCCCATCTCTTGAGTTTATTCAAAATAGGTGAGCTAATGTGACCAAAACGTTTGTGCCACAAACAAGGATCATCAAGTGTAACTTTCATGTACGAAAAAGAGTTAGTAGGCACATCATTAAAATCAACCATATACACATTTCTTTTTCTATGGCCTTCAAGAATAATACTACTTGTACCTTCAATTATAATGCGACAAACATCTGTATGAAAAACAACCTTGTTACCTTAGTCTCATAGTTGAGATATGCTAATTAGATTATGGTTGAGACCATCCACTAGATAAACATCACTGATTACGTGTGATTTAGCAATTCCAATTTTTCCCATACCAATCACTTTACCCTTCTTGTTGTCCCCAAAAGTCACCTTTCCTCCATTGAAAGGTTTGAGTGAAAGAAACAAATTCTCATCTCCAGTCATGTGTCTTGAGCATCCAGTGTTAAGATACCATTGATTGTTTCTTTCACCATTACCTGCAAAAGTATTAGATACAGTTTTTAGGTACCCAAGCTAAGTTGGGTCTTTTACGATTAGTTACTCTATATACTAAATCCTTTCGTACCCAAACTTGTCTAATAATCGTATTTCAAAACCTTGGGTAGTTTTGTTTAGGAGGAGTTCTAGGTCTAGGGGATTCCCAGGGTCTTACATATCTGGTCTCCTAGTATTTAGGTCTACTTTGTTTGGGTTGACAAGGAGTTTGTGAAGTGCTAGGCTTTTTGGTGTAATCAAAAGCCATGTCGTAGAACCAACGAAAGTTATTATTCCTCTCTTCGTTAGGTTCATCTATGGGGGATTCATCATCCTCGACTGTTGTATTAACCGTTTTAACAAATTCGGCATTTTTTTCGTATATCTTGCACACGTTTGACACAATTGTTTTGGATGTGACCCGTATCACCACAATAATTGAAAATCAAGTATTCAGGAAGATCAACATATTTTCTTTTTCTGAAATCGTGGTCAGAAGGTGTTGGTTTGCATTTAGAGTGATCTCTACGGCTGTAGCACTCATGTCCTGAACCCATCTTCATATTATTGTCAGATTGTTCTATTAGGAAGTTTAGGACTTTTGTGCTACCTTCCCACTTATCATGGACTTTCCTAGCATGTAAAAGTAAGTCCTTCACGGTTGTAATCTCCTCAAGACATTTCGTGTGATCTACATCATTATCCTTCTTGAAATTATCACGAAAGTCTTGGAACCTTTTGTTAAGAATAAATACAACATCCGAATGTTGTTTCTTAACATTGATCATGTCACTTTTAGATTCCTTCAATTGCTTTGTGAGAGAATCTATTTCTTTCTTTTGGTCTAAAATCACGGCTTCATTAGATGTGACTTTAGACTCTGAAAGTTCTTTAACTTTTCTAAGTTCTATTGTTATAGCTTCATTAGCTATAACTTTGGCTTGAAGGTGCTTGATATTAAGCTTTAGGTCTGAGGTTATAGCTTCATTAGCTATAACTTTTGACTCTATTTCCTTCTTCTCAGCATTAGCAGTATCTAATGTTGTGGCTTTATCTGTCGTAACTTTAGATTTCAACTTCTTAGCTTTTGCCTTTAGAATATAATTCTCCTCAGCAATAGCAAGAATCTATTCTTTTAGATCCTTTAGTTCCATATCCTATTCATGACATTTGTCGAGGGATTGCTCAAGGAATTAAATTAGGGCATTTTTAGATAATTTCTTAACACACTTTTTGAGTTCAAGATAACTAACCTCATCATCATCATCTTCACCTGATTCTCCTAGAAGGCAGTAATTTGAGTGAGAATCCGTGCTATCATCATCGCTGTCAGAGATTAGGTCAAGACTGACGCTGCTGAGACAAAGATTTTCTATTTCGTCATCTTTTGATCCTTCATCATCTTCTGAGTCAAGATCTCCCCAACACGAAGCCATCATTGCTTGCTTGAACTCCTTCTTTGTCTTCTCACGTTTTGTCTTGTCTTTAATTTTCTCCCATGTGGGACAATCCTTGATCATATGATCAGATTCTCCACACTTGAAGCAACCTATATTGGCAAATGATGATTTAGACTCTGTTGCTTTCTTATTGAAAGACTTGTTGTTATTGGCAGAAGATTTTGCTTGCTTGTTTCGAAAGATTCATTTTTTAAAACGACGAGTAAACAGTACGGTCTCATCCTCTATGTCGGAACTGACATCCTCGCTTTTCAAGGCCATGTTTTTACCTCTAATTGGTTCTGCTTCATCATCATTTAGAGTGATTTCATGGGCCATGAGGGCACCAATGAGTTCTTAATAGGATAGGTTCTCAAGATCTCTCGATTCCTCCATTGCTGTGACCTTGGCACGCCACTTTTTAGTCAGGCTCCTAAGTACCTTTCTTACAATGTCCTCGGTGTTGAATTTTCTTCCTATATTTTTCAATTCATTTATGATGATTGAAAAATGTGCGGACATACTATCCAAGGACTCATTTGGCTCCATACTGAATAACTCATATTTCTGTATTAACAGATCTATGCAGTGCTTCCTAACAATGGAAGTCCCTTCATAAGCTAGTTCAAGGCCATCCCATATTTCCTTGGCCGTTGAGCACGGAGAGAAGCGATCGAATTCTGCTGTAGTCATGCCATTTTGCAATAGGCTTATTGCTTTAGAATTCTTTTCGGCCTTCTTCTAGTCAGCCTCGACATAATCCTCTTCCTTTTTCTCGTAGGTAGTGCCTTCAGTGGATGCTACCAAAATTTTATGCGGTCCGTTTTGGATAATCCTCTAGCACTCCCAATCATGACCCTTCACATAGTGAGTCATCATGTTCTTCTATAAACCATAATTCTTCCCATCAAAGACGGGACATGTAACACTACGGATTTTCCTTGGTGACTACTCGACCGAGTAGAGCCTACTCGGCCGAGTTGTGCTTTGGTTGTGGGTTATTTTGGTTCTGCCGAGGAATACTCGGCTGAGTATAGTGAATACTCGACCGAGTATTGGACACTCGGTTGAGTATGCACTTACTCGACCGAGTGTCCGGTTTGGCGGAGTGTTATTTCGACGGTTTGATTAGGGAATGTTTAGGGTATTTTATATTTCCGCGTCAGTTTCTAATATCATTTCAAAAGCTTTATCATTTCTACGTTACCCTAATCACACCCAAATCATTCCCTAATCCTTATCTTAAGCATTTCGTGGCGTCATTGTGTGGGTAATCGTCGTGATTCTTGCGTATAAGTTCTCGTTGCACTGTTGGTAAGTTCTATCTTCGTGATTATTTGTACTTTTGGGGGTTACTGTACATTTATATGAGAATAAGATTTTGGGAATTGTACAAAGTGTAATCGTGTTGCATGATCATTGTATAGGAGAAGACTTCGTAGAGGAGCCTTTTTGATTGTTCGTGTTGCATACTGCTGTTGATTGCTAAGGTAGGGTTTTCCTACTCAGTTTACTGTGCTTTGTATGGCATGTTGTTGTAATTATCGTTATCTGTTGATCGTCGTAGTATGGAGGTTTTTGTGACAGTGTTGGTGTGAGGGGATTGAGATGACTGTGATGTCATGTGATTGTGATTGTGGTGGAGTCACTTGCGGGAGTGGCTTCACACCCTAGTTTGCCCTCCGTGGAACCCGCCACGGGAGGGGATGTGCACATTAAGGGACAGGGATCGTTGTCGCTCGTTGAGGAGCTGGACTAGGTGGGATCGGCTGCGGTCACCCACTGGCGGCGAGGATTACCTGTTGCGATGGGTAATCTGGCAGGGCTACACACTTTGGTGTGTAGTCGGTTACTATGTGAGCTTTGATGTTTGGTAATTGGTGATGATCAGACGATTATTGCATTTGTTTGTCTTATTTGTTGAGTAATACTGACCCCGTTGTTATTTGTGGAATCTGCGGTGATCCATTCGGGGATGGTGAGCAGGCTTGACAGGTATTGCTAGTGAGAGCTTGGGGATTATCTTGGGAGATTTGTCACCACGAGTCATAGCATCACTGTCTGAGTCTTAGTGGATTTTCCTTTAATGTTAAGACTTTGAAGTTGTATTTTGTTAAACAGTATTTGGTTTTGGATATTGTAAACTTTACATTTCACAGTACTTTAATAATAGTGCTCAAATCAGACGCTTTTGGTATGTACTAACCTCGGGCAACCGAGATGGTAACGCACTTTTATGGTAGGGTGGTCCTGGTAAGGCACCTTGGTATGAGGGGGTGTTACAAAGTTCTATCAGAGCCGAAGATTCCGGCACCTAAACAAATGAATTTAATGAACCTAGGGAGTCTAAATAAAATGAACCCGGGGAGAGTTGTTTGGTGCTACCGCAAAGACTCGGGAGACGTCCCGGAGTCGCACATTGGCCCTTACTAACTCGAGCCGGTAACGTGGGGGAGTGTGATGATAGCTAGGCTTTGTATATGCACGTATGTGAAGATGCATGTTGGTAAAAGTCGATAGTTGAAATATGTGTGTTGAAGTTCTTAATTGTTGTGATGGGAGGAGTGGTAGATGAAACGGGTTGTGATTTCAATGTTGGATTTAGCATATGTGCAAATTGGATGCTGATATGGTTACAATATGGTATTAAAGTTTTAATATATGCTGATACCCGTCGTTGTGAGTACCAAAGATAAAATTTATAATCTCCTATTAAGACTAACCTAGGCTAGTGGTAACAGGGTCGAACCACAAGGAGGCAGTTGTAAATTCTAGTTGCTCTATATTTAGTCTAAGGTAACAAATGTGGGGGTTGGTTTGAATTGGTCTACAGCTAAAAGTGAATAAAGACAATAAACTAAATAAACGATTTAAACAGATAAAAGAAGGGTACTAGGATGGTCGGTTCATTATAGCTTCAAGCAAAAAAACTAAGTCGGTCTGAATCAAACACAGGTAAGGCGGGAAATAAAGAGGTCCTCTCGGTCCACTCTTAACAAATAGTATCTCTCGATCTCGCTATAGGTCCCTAATGTCACTAATACTGACTCTCGTCCTGAAAAGTGACTAACGGTCTAAACTATACCTATCTTTCGATCTCAGCACAGTCTAGTCGATTTAATTGATGGTCTAATAACCTCCCCTACCTTTCGATCTAATGGGTCAGTCACGAAATAGGTATCTAACTGGTCGCATGCATTCGATTCGTTAAATACAAGATTAAAACAATTAAAACGAATATAAAACCCTACGAGGTCGATCGATCGATCAAATGTCGATCGATCGACCAACACGCGAAACAGTCCTTTCTAATCTAATGCCGCCTATGCCATAAATCGCCTACATCCTAGCACTAAAGAATTAGCTACTCATGATGAAAGTAATAACAACAATAAAACTAACAGCAATTACTGAATTCATGCTTAAAGTAAATAACAAATAGCGATAAAACGATAAATGGCTTTGGGATACTAATCTAGCAAATCTTATAATAATGAAGAAGGTAAAACAATAAAATGAAATTAGGGCAGAGGGAATACCGAGATTCAGAGGAACGATTAAGAACAAGAACAGAAAATCCAATGCTAACCGATGTTCCAAACCCTAATTACTTGAATAAACTAAAACTGAAAGTACTGTATTGTGATAAAAACTTGGATAGAAAACTGATATCTAACTTGATTGTTTATGTTACGTTATATAGCAATCAACGTAACACCTTATTTCCTAAACCTAAACTTCACGGGCTTCAAGATTCACAGTCTTTTAATTTACGTCTGGAATAGCGATCTGGTCGATCGACCGACAAGGCTGGTCGATCGACTGCTCCTCAGCAAACAGTAGCTTCTGGAACCCGAGCATTGGTCGATCGACTGAAGGTGACGGTCGATCGACTGGATGAGCTGCTACTTGACTTCTTAAAACACGTGGACTTGTCTTTTGGGCCTTGGATTGCGCACCAAGCTCGTTCCTTAAGCAATTCCTTTACGTCATTTGCAATGCAGATTACTCGGAGACGGATTTGGCTTGATTTCCCGTTGAATTCTCCACATTTCGGCAATAATGCACAAAATACGGAAGTAAACGGAAATAGGGAGAAATGCAGCATAAACTACATGAATGAGCTCTGAAATGCGTGTAAAATGGGATGTAAAACATCATATAAAAGACACGCATCAAACTTCCCCAAACCAAACCCTTGCTTGTCCTCAAGCAAAAACTAGACTCGATCTAATGACCTAATGGAACGAGTTCAATCTCAGAGCGAAATGCAGACTGTTAAGCCTAAACCAATTTTAATGCACAACCAACAATCAATTAGTAATGCGAATCATGCAAACGAGTTATAAAGTCGTTAAAGATTATGCTGAACTGTCAACTGTAGAGACTTATCAAATTGGACTCTCACGGGTCGCTCAAATCACTCAAATAAGCACAAGTGAATAATGTATAAGATAGAAAGAAGTAATTTTGTAGTGACTCTCACCTAACTACGACCTATGAAAACATGCCAGCAATAAAATATGAAAATGACCTCTACGACCGTACATACGCATTCCAACCGAACAGATGACCAATGACACATGCCGAGGTATATATGGGATATGTGAGGTATGGGTAAGAAGAGGCAAAACATTTTATGGTAAAGTGGAGGTACAGGTGATCAAGCTAGTACCAAAACGGAACCAAGTGGCAACATCCAACTTCTTGCTCATCATCAAACTAAACGGTGCTATAGCAAGCACAAATCTCACAAATCTCCAAACTAACAAATCAATAAACTCCCCATAAAATATGAATAAAACATGGGAGCAAAAATCGCCAAAAGATAGGGATTAAATTATGCGAATTGATCTCTTTTCTCGAATCTCGGTCGATCGACCATGTGTGCCAGTCGATCGACGCATTTGAACAGTACAAAACCTCTTTTTTTTTCATTTCTTTTCCGAATCATTTTTTCATCATTTTGTTTTCTTTCTTTTGTTTCTTTCTTTCTTTCCTTTTCATTTTCCAACCATCACCTCAACAGAGCAAATACTACCAAAAACGAGTAACAATCCCAAAAACTAGGCTACTAGCTTGACAAAGGCAGGCTATGTGTAGGATGTAGTAAATAGGACAAAAAGGATATTTTTGGCAGTGTGAAGCTTATGGGTAAAATGAGAAAAGGAAACCTCTTCCACATGTGTCAACAAACCACAAACCGAATGCATACAAGTATTAAGTAGATCAAATTCATATTCATGCAAATTAAGGAAACATGTCTCATAAGGAGTACTACTCACATTCCTAAATAAACCGGTCATGAATGTCACCAGTTATAGGCTCTAATTCTCAGAAAGTATAAGTAGTTTGCCAATTATTAAAGTCAAGTCTCAAGTCCAGCAAGATAATTAACGAAAACTCGTAGATATGCATTTACGATTCTACTAATAACATGTTAATCTAGCAAGGCTCAGGCGAAACAGATGCAAATGTAGTGTCATCCTTGAAATACTACCGTTCCGACTCGACCTATATGCTAAAATAAACGTGCATTTTATGGAATTTTTTTGAAATTTTTCAATTTTGTTTTTTGAATTTTTGTATATATATAGGAAATGAAATAAACAATGCATACTGAAATTATAAACGTGAAACAGAAATGCAATAAGACATATGCAAATGCGACGCAAAACCCTTCCCCAAACCAAATCGCACAATGTCCCCATTGTGCAAAATCATATAGTGAAGAAAAGAGAAATGGGAATTTGCGAGAAAATAAATAAGCAAGACACAAAGGAAAGATATGGAACTCACAAGATTTTAAGCGCAGCAAAGGAAACCTCCCCAAACCAGCATGAGCTAGGAGGTTTCAGTAGCTAGCAGTGCTACTAAAAAGAGTGCCTGAAAGACAGAAAACACCACGCATAAGACCGAAGAAAATAATTTTGAAGCGTAAAAATTGTGCACAAATGAGACAATAGAAGAAATAGATGATTCGACGGAAAATAAAGTGGAGTAGAAGACTCCCTTAGGTCCGCATATCGACCAAACACAGCAGGGGAGAGGTCGTGAACGAATATGGCAGCAGCAGTGGTCGATCGACCAAGAAGATCAGTCGATCGACCAGGTGGGCGTGAACAGTAGCTCCTGTAAACTTGCAATTCAGTCGATCGACCAATGGTGCCAGTCGATCGACCGAAAACACTGCTGCAGCGTCTTACTTCTTCGTAATTGCTCAATGATTTGAGCTAACAAGCTCTAAATACCTGCAAATGCACAATAATACGCGCCCAAAATTGCGCAAAACCCAGAATAAAGTCTAGAGTAGTTAAAAATCCTAAGCAAATAAAATAAAAGCGAAGTTTTCGCGCACACAAAAAGAAATAAAAATGTCTTAACAAAACAAATAAAATGAATTTTATAACGAGCTCGATCAACTAATAGTTGATCAAGAAGGACCACGGTATGGCCCACTTCGTCGGTTTCTGGCTACTAGAGGTAGCCTCAATGGTGCTCATGTTATCAGCTGCACCCTTCTTAGCTTCGACAGTCGGAGAGCTCAGCTGATCAACTTCGTCATCTCCCCAATCAAGGACCTCCTTGGAATCGCCAGACTCCAAATCAGACCATCTCACCTTGGCTGGCTCATCTTCCACTTCCTCATCAGTCCCATAGCTTAGGCATCCAAGACCTCCTCTTTGAATGATAGGCTTTGTCGTGGCTGGAGTGACCTGCAACTCATCCTTCCCCAAACCAGCTCCTGCATTATCTAAAACAACATATTCTTCCTCCATTTTGCTCCCAATCTGGGACGGAGGGGTTAACACAGCAGTAGTATTAGGGACCGGCAATTCGGGAAGCACAAAGTACGATTTCTTTTCAGAAACCGTATTACATGTAACAGGCCACATGGGGTCCTTCTTTTTAGCAGGTTGGGCAAAAATAATAGAGTGTTTCCCAACTTTGAAGGTCAAAGTTCCAGAGCCTACGTCAATAATCGCACCAAAGGTGTGCGAGAAACCCTTCCTAAGATGATCGGTATATGGGCATCCTCAGGCATGTCAAGGACAACAAAGTCAACAGGGAAGAAGAACTTCCCTATTTGGACGGGTATGTCTTCTAGGACTCCTATGGGCTCGACCGCAGATCGGTCAGCCATCTGAACTGTCATGTCTGTGATAGCAAACCGGGTCAACTTAAGCCTCCTAGCTAAACTCAAGGGCATGACGCTTATACTAGCCCCTAGGTCACATAATGCCTTCTCAATTGAGAAGGTACCTATTTTGCAAGGGACAGAAAAGCTACCCGGGTCCTCTAACGTATGGGGCGCGGTGTGAGACAGATAAGAACAAGACTCTTTAGTAAGTGCGACAGTGTGCACTGTTTCAAGTGACCGCTTTTTGGACAACAGTTGTTTCATAAATTTAGTATAAGCAGGCACTTGGTTAACTAACTCAAGGAAGGGTACCTGAACATTCAGACTACGGATAACTTTCTCAAACTTACTGAAAGATACCTGTTCCTTGGTCGGCACGAGTCTCTCCGGATATGGGGCTGTAAGGAGTACATTAGCCCTCTCCTCCAATTCACGCGCACCGGCATCCTTGGACTTGGGCTGAAAGTCCGTCACCTTCTCTTTGTTGAAGCTAGACCCCTCCTCAGACCGTCTCAGATGAGAACCATTAACCGTCATCGGGTCGAACTTGGGGGGATCGACCCATCAAGACTCGGGTCTGCCCAAAATTTTCGGGACGGTGGTTCCCCGAAACAAGTGGTCTCGTAGGTTATTTGGCATTAAAGGACGAAATTCTTCAAGATCGCGCAGCCGATCTCGGTCGATCGACCACTGTTCTCGATCGATCGACCGAGATGTCTGATTCAAGCTCCTGTAACCCGTGCTTGATCGATCGATGGGTATATCGATCGATCGATCAAATACCTGCGACGTCTTTTTCTTTGATTTGTTCGTTGAAGCTTTCTCTTGACTTGTTTCCGGCTCATCTTTTCCAACAGCATCCTCAACCATGGCAGGACCATCAAGGGTGGACCCGCTCCTCAAAGTGATGGCATTTAGGGTCTCCTTTTGTTCGGGTTGAGTGGGTAAGTGTCCGGGAGCTCGAGTGTTACTTTTACTAGCCAGTTGAGCAATTTGGCTCTCTAGTAACTTCATCCCGGCCTCTCTTGCTTGGGACTCCTTTAGCAACAGGTTCTTAAGCTCAGAAAATTCAGAATTCTGCGATTATTGCTGCTGCGGCACATAAGGGGGCTTTTGATATTGCTGTTGCTTTTGATGAGGTGGTATATAAGGTTGTTGCTGCGATGGAGCTTGAGTTGGGTTAAGGACATTTTGGCTCCTCCAACTCAAGTTCGGATGGGTGTTCGGCTCATAGTAGGTGTTGGTCTGCCTATAGTGTTGAAAGGCAGCACATGATTCGAAGGGACTAGGGCAGTTTTTCGAGACATGGCCCTCACCTCCACACCTTTCACAGACGAAAGGACCGTCTGACACAGCATTGACTTGGTACATCCCACTTTTAGAGGCTCCTCCTAGCTCATACTTGTCAAATCTCGCAGTGAGAGCCTCAAGTGCAATAACAGAGGAGGATTCAATAGCTCTCCTCTGGTTCCCTCTCGAATTCCCATACTCGGCCTTGTGGGTAGCTAGATCGTCAATGATCTTCCACCCCTTGGTTGCTCCCAAATTTTCAGCGAATCTTCCATTGGCTGCAGCATCCAGAATGGCCCTCTGATCGTCGTACAACCCATTGTAGAAATGGTTGCACAAGCTCCACTTTTCGAACCCATGGTGCGGTATGGTTCGCACCAACTTCTTGAATCGGACCCATGCCTCGTGGAAATTCTCATCTGGCCCTTGTTTAAAGCCCGTGATTTGAGCTCTAATAGCGATCGTCCTTGAAGCAGAAAAGTACTTCTTGTAGAACGCCAATGCCAATGTATTCCAATCGTGATCTCCGAGCGGTCCGGTCCAAATCTCTATACCACTCCCTTGCAGCATCACGAAGGGAGTAGATGAACATGGTCTCCTTGATTTGATCCTGGGTCACGCCACCGGTGGGGGGAATGGAGCAAAGCAGTAGTCAATAAAGGTCTCTATATGCCTAGCCGCATCTTCATTTGCGGCTCCCCAAACCGATTTCTCTCGACCATAGTAATGTAGGCGGGCTTTGGTTCGAACTTCCCGGCATCTCCCGTAATTCGAACCCCTTGTATAAATTGTCGGCTGTCGGCGCAGAATAACTAGCTATACTTGCTTCCTCGGCCATGACCGGAATTTCCTGAGAAGTAACTGTCTCGGGCCAAGAAGTGGAAACAGGCGAAGATGGTGGATTATCTTCGAACAATTCGTTCTCGTAGTAGCTTGACAGAGTACTCAACTCTTCCTCTGTCGGTAATACTCTTTGTGTTCGCCTCAACTCGCGCAAGGATCTTTCAAGCTCAGGGTTCAACGGTACTAATTCTCCACCCTGTGACCTGCGCATAAGAAGAAACTACAAAAAGAATATAAGAAAAGTTTAAGGAACAGATGTCCCTTAAACTAAGAAAGACTAAAAATAAAAACAACTAAAATCGGGACTATTGCCTCCCCCAAGAACGGCGCCAAAATTTGATACCCGTCGTTGTGAGTACCAAAGATAAAATTTATAATCTCCTATTAAGACTAACCTAGACTAGTGGTAACAGGGTCGAACCACAAGGAGGCAGTTGTAAATTCTAGTTGCTCTATATTTAGTCTAAGGTAACAAATGTGGGGGTTGGTTTGAATTGGTCTACAGCTAAAAGTGAATAAAGACAATAAACTAAATAAACGATTTAAACAGATAAAAGAAGGGTACTAGGATGGTCGATTCATTATAGCTTCAAGGCAAAGAAACTAAGTCGGTCTGAATCAAACACAGGTAAGGCGGGAAATAAAGAGGTCCTCTCGGTCCACTCTTAACAAATAGCATCTCTCGATCTCGCTATAGGTCCCTAATGTCACTAATACTGACTCTCGTCCTGAAAAGTGACTAACGGTCTAAACTATACCTATCTTTCGATCTCAGCACAGTCTAGTCAATTTAATTGATGGTCTAATAACCTCCCCTACCTTTCGATCTAATGGGTCAGTCACGAAATAGGTATCTAACTGGTCGCATGCATTCGATTCGTTAAATACAAGATTAAAACAATTAAAACGAATATAAAACCCTACGAGGTCAGTCGATCGACTGGCAATGTCAGTCGATCGACCAACACGCGAAACAGTCCTTTCTAATCTAATGCCGCCTATGCCATAAATCGCCTACATCCTAGCACTAAAGAATTAGCTACTCATGATGAAAGTAATAACAACAATAAAACTAACAGCAATTACTGAATTCATGCATAAAGTAAATAACAAATAGCGATAAAACGATAAATGGCTTTGGGATACTAATCTAGCAAATCTTATACTAATGAAGAAGGTAAAACAATAAAATGAAATTAGGGCAGAAGGAATACCGAGATTCAGAGGAACGATTAAGAACAAGAACAGAAAATCCAATGCTAACCGATGTTCCAAACCCTAATTACTTGAATAAACTAAAACTGAAAGTACTGTATTGTCATAAAAACTTGGATAGAAAACTGATATCTAACTTGATTGTTTATGTTACGTTATATAGCAATCAACGTAACACCTTATTTCCTAAACCTAAACTTCACGGGCTTCAAGATTCACGGTCTTTTAATTTACGTCTGGAATAGCGATCTGGTCGATCGACCGACAAGGCTGGTCGATCGACTGCTCCTCAGCAAACAGTAGCTTCTGGAACCCGAGCATTGGTCGATCGACTGAAGGTGACGGTCGATCGAATGGATGAGCTGCTACTTGACTTCTTAAAACATGTGGACTTGTCTTTTGGGCCTTGGATTGCGCACCAAGCTCGTTCCTTAAGCAATTCCTTTACGTCATTTGCAATGCAGATTACTCGGGGACGGATTTGGCTTGATTTCCCGTTGAATTCTCCACATTTCTGCAATAATGCACAAAATACGGAAGTAAACGGAAATAGGGAGAAATGCAGCATAAACTACATGAATGAGCTCTGAAATGCGTGTAAAATGGGATGTAAAACATCATATAAAAGACACGCATCATATGCATTGCATGCTGACGTGATTATAACATGGCTTTTAAGTCCTTACGTATGTGCTGCGGGAATAGTGAGCATGATAGGGGAATCGTAATCAGTAAACCTGTTTATAGCGTAACTCGGCCGAGCAGGGCAGGTACTCGACCGAGTATGGAGTACTCGGCCGAGTAGCCAAGAACTCGACTGAGTGTTGTTTGATGGAAAGTGGCAGTCGCTACTGTTTGTGATAACTCGACCGAGTATGAACTTATACTCGACCGAGTAGTGTTCACTCGGCCGAGTGTTGTTACACTCGACCGAGTGTTGTTTTTGTGTTTTGACGTTCGCTTCTGGAGTCGATACTCGACCGAGTATCTGGGAGGATACTCGACCGAGTTATCTTTACTCGACCGAGTTATCTTTACTCGACCGAGTATGATGTATACTCGGCCGAGTGTTCTTATGGCGGAAGAGTGTTAAATTTTGAGCATGTGTTTACGTTTCTTTCATTCTTATAAGCTCAAAATGCCGCCCAAAAGAACTCCCGCGCAGATCCAAACTTCAGAGATGACTCTTGATGAGGTTGCTCGCATGATTGAGCAACAAGAGTCTCTCCTTGAAGCTCTCAAAAATGTGGTAAAAGGGAACGAGAAGACGATGGATGCAACCCAGCTTAGCATCAACATTGCTCGTTTCCACCCTCCCACATATGACGGGTTAGGTGAACCAAAGCTGCTCGAGAAGTGGCACCGTGAGATTGAAGCTCTCATGGAAATGGTTAAGTGCCCCGAGGACATGATTGTTGAGCAGGTAGTGTACTACCTAAGAGGAGAAGCTGCAGTTTGGTGGCAGAATGTCAAGGATGATGCTAGAGCTTACTACCAGGCGAAAGGGGCTATTCCGTGGTCCGGGTTGAAGAGTGCTATGAGAGAGCGGTTTGTGCTTGAGCATATCCGACACAAGATGAGATCCGACTTTGATTCTTTCACCATGACGAGGAGATGACGATTCATCGATTACTATCATCGGTTTTTGGAGCTATCTCGTTATGTTGAGGATATGCAGCTCGGGCAAAGAGGTTTGGCTCTCCGTTTTGAGAGGGGTTTATCTCGCTAAGATCGTGAGTCGTATGCCGGTGGGGTTGCTACGACCTCAAGGAAGTGTATCTGAGAGCGGGTCAAGCCGAGAGAATGGTGGATCTCTCAAGGAGATCGAGGAGAGGATCACACGAAAAAAGAGGAAGGGCGATAAGCGGGAACAACAATCAGCCAACCAACAAGAAAGGGAATTTCAACCATGCTAAGGCTTTTTCTAGTGTAGCTGGTTTCTCTGGAGGTTCTCGTGGCTGGGGAAAGAATGGAGGTCGGGCTGTAAGTGACAACACCAAGCTTACGTGCTTCAACTGTGGTGGGATAGGCCACAAAAGGCGGGAATGCACGAGCTACAAGCCCGGCAATGGTTCAGGAGCTCGATGAGGAAATTTTTCTCAGGGGCCGACTCAGAGTTTTTCTAGCAACCGACCGGGAGGTTCATGGGGCAACAGAGGTGGACAGGGTAACCAGGTCGGTTACAACCGCGGTGGTGGTGGATCTTATCAGCGCCAGAATAACAGCGTCACCCAGGATTCGGCAGCTAAGCCAAGTACCTCCAATGCTTGATTCGGGGTGGAGGACAGAAAAAAACAAGGGAAAACTCTTCATGATGGACAAGCAGGAAGCACAAGATGATGCTCATGTAGTTACCGGTACCTTTCTGGTTAATAATGTACCGTCCTTTGTTTTGTTTGATTCCGGGGCTACACATTCTTTTGTGTCTAAAAGTCATGCTGTGTCTATGGGTTTGGGAAAGTTTGAGGTTGTAAAAGATGATGTGTTCATACCTTCGGGGGAGTCTGTGTCGTGTCTCAAGTTATATAAGGGTATATCTATGGTGATTGGAGGGGTAGATTTACCAGTAGACCTGTTAGAGTTTCCTAAGGATGGGTTTGAGGTGATTGTCGGGATGGATTGGCTAGGTAAGTATGATGCCAGGATAGATTGTAGACAAAAGAGAGTGTCTTTAAAGGGTCCCAAGGGTGTTAGGGTGTCCTATAGAGGGTTTGTGGTAAAGCCTAAGTGTAGGTTTATAGCTGTGATGACCTTAAAGTCATGTTTAAGGAAGAAGTGTCCCTTAATTCTTTGTCATGTGAGAGATCACCGAGTAGAGCCGCCGACAGCTTCTGAGATTTCCGTGGTGAAAGAATTCGAAGATGTCTTTCCTGAGGAAATACCGAGTTTGCCTCCCAAGAGGGATATCGATTTCAGCGTGGAGCTTAAGCCGAGAACGGGTCCTATATCTAAAGCACCTTACCGTATGGCACCTAAAGAGTTGGCAGAGTTGAAGAAGCAGATACATGAGTTGTTAGGCAAGGGTTATATCAGGCCTAGTGTGTCACCGTGGGGAGCTCCAGTTCTTTTTGTAAAGAAGAAAGATGGGAGTATGAGACTGTGCATTGATTACAGAGAGCTCAATCGGGTCACAGTGAAGAATAAGTATCCGTTGCCGAGGATTGATGATTTATTCGATCAGCTAAGTGGAGCTGGTGTGTTCTCTAAGATTGATCTGAGGTCGGGGTATCATCAGCTGAGGATAGAAGATGAGGATATTCCTAAAACAGCATTCCGATCTCGTTATGGTCACTACGAGTACGTGGTGATGCCTTTTGGGTTTACCAATGCGCCAGCAGCTTTTATGGATTTGATGAACCGGATCTTCACACCATTTTTGGATAAGTTTGTGGTTGTTTTCATCGACGATATCCTCGTTTATTCCAAGACTAAGGAAGAGCATGAAGAGCACTTGAGGATAGTTCTGCAGACCTTGAGAGAAAATCAGCTCTATGCCAAGTTATCCAAGTGTGAGTTCTGGTTAGAGGAAGTGGCTTTTCTGGGCCATGTAATATCTAAGAAGGGGGTATCTGTGGATCCTAGTAAGATTGAGGCCGTTACCAAGTGGGAATCGCCGAAGAATGTTGCTGAGATTCGGAGTTTCTTAGGCCTTGCCGGCTACTACAGGAGATTTGTGAAAGATTTCTCTACCATAGCGCGGCCTATGACATCCTTGATGAGGAAGGAAGTTAGATTTGTTTGGGATGAGAGTTGTGAAACGGCGTTTCAGACCTTAAAGGAACGCTTGACCACAGCTCCTATCCTAGCCTTGCCAGAGGGTTGTGAGAACTTTGAGGTCTATACCGAAGCTTCAAAGAACGGTCTTGGTTGTGTCTTGATGCAGGAAGGGAGAGTGATAGCCTATGCTTCGAGGCAGCTGAAGCAATATGAGGAGAACTACCCTACTCATGATCTGGAGCTGGGTGCAGTTGTGTTCGCTCTTAAGATTTGGAGGCACTACCTTTATGGCGCAACTTTTAAGGTGTTCTCTGATCATAAGAGTTTAAAGTATATCTACACTCAGAAGGAGCTTAACATGCGACAGAGACGGTGGATGGAGCTGATTGGAGATTATGATATGGAGATCATCTATCACGAGGGTAAAGCTAATGTTGTTGCAGAAGCATTGAGTAGGAAGAGCGTTCATTCGCTATGTACAGCTATGTCCTTGCTGAAGTTGAGAGATGAGATGTCTAGTTTGGGGATCTTTATGATTCGAGAGGGGGATACCATCGGGGATTTAACGATCGAGCCAGAGTTGTATGAAAACATCAAGAGTAAGCAAGAGCTTGATCCTAAGATCCAGGAGTGGAAGTCTAAGGTAGAGAGTGGAGCAGCTTCCATGTTCTCTATACATCCAGATGGGAGTGTTCGTTTTGATGGGAGATGGTGTGTTCCTGACGATGCAGAGTTAAGGAGAATGATCTTGTCAGAGGCTCATTGCACTCCTTATTCAGTTCACCCGGGTGGTGACAAGCTTTACAGAGACCTTAAGAAGACTTTTTGGTGGCCGAACATAAAGAGGGATGTAGCTGAGTTTGTGGCTAGATGTTTGACCTGCCAAAGGGTCAAAGGTTAACAAAGGAGACCCCAAGGTAAGATTCAGTCTTTGACAGTGCCCGAGTGGAAGTGGGAGTCGATCTCCATGGACTTTATTGTGGGGTTACCTAGGTCACAACAAGGTAACAACATGATTTGGGTGATTGTGGATCGGTTGACCAAGTCAGCCCATTTCGTTCCCATGAAGGATACTTGGTCTAAGATGCAGCTGGCATTGGGTTATAGAAAGCATGTGGTTCGGTTACATGGTATCCCGAAAGATATCGTTTCTGATCGCGATGCGAGGTTCATATCAAAGTTTTGGCAAGAACTGCAAGAGTTGATGGGTACAACGTTGAAAATGAGTACGACTTTTCATCCGCAACCGATGGTCAGACAGAACGGACCATCAAGACCTTAGAAGACATGCTAAGGGCATGTGTTATGGACTTTGGGGGCAGTTGGGAAGACAGACTTGATTTGATCGAGTTTTCATACAACAATAGTTATCATACAAGCATTGGGATGGCACCTTTTGAAGCTTTGTATGGTCGAAAATGCCGAAGTCCAGTTTGTTGGGATGATAGTTCCGAGGCAGTGGTTTTAGGGCCACAACTGGTTCAAGATATGGTTGATCAAATCCAGTTGATTCGCCAAAAGATGAGAGCAGCTCAAGATCGCCAGAAGAGCTACGCCGACTTACACCGCAGGGACATTGAGTTTGCGGTAGGTGACAAGGTTCTTTTGAAAGTGTCACCTATGCGAAGTGTTATGAGGTTTGGGAAAAAGGGTAAGCTAAGCCAAAAGTTTATAGGTCCTTATGAAATTTTGGACCGTGTTGGCGAGGTAGCCTACAGGTTAGCTTTACCACCAGCTTTGGATAGAGTGCACAATGTTTTTCATGTATCTCAACTCCGGAAGTATGTGAGTGATCCGTCGCATATCCTCGAGATGGAAAACATCGAACTTGATGAATCCTTGTCCTATGCCGAGATTCCTAAGGAGATTCTTGATCGCAAGGTTCGTAAGACCCGGAATGGTGAGACGGTCTTACTCAAGGTCCTTTGGTCTAATCATAATGTGGAGGAAGCCACATGGGAACCTGAGGAAGCTATGCGAGAACGTTTTCCTAACCTTTTTGATCGGTATGTTTGGTTACGGGGACGTAACCGTTGTCTTTTTAGGGGGGTAGGAGATGGTCGCGATGGTGTTTTGTTTTGTTTTTCTTTGTTTGGTTCGAGTCGGGAAATGATTTTGTGGTAACTTGTTGTGGTGCTTGTATAGTTCCTTGGAGTTGTCTTATGTAATTGGTATAGTCTTGTGACGTAGTGTTGTGCTTGCTTGTATAGTAGAGTGTGAACTTCGGGACGAAGTTCTTTTTAGGGGGAAAGATTGTAACACTACGGATTTTCCTTGGTGACTACTCGACCGAGTAGAGCCTACTCGGCCGAGTAGTGCTTTGGTCTGTGGGTTATTTTGGTTCTCCCGAGGAATACTCGGCCGAGTATAGTGAATACTCGACCGAGTATTGGACACTCGGTCGAGTATGCACTTACTCGACCGAGTGTCCTGGTTTAATGAGTGTTATTTCGACGGTTTGATTAGGGAATGTTTAGGGTATTTTATATTTCCGCGTCAGTTTCTAATATCATTTCAAAAGCTTTATCATTTCTACGTTACCCTAATCACACCCAAATCATTCCCTAATCCTTATATTAAGCATTTCGTGGCGTCATTGTGTGGGTAATCGTCGTGATTCTTGCGTATAAGTTCTCGTTAATCGTTGGTAAGTTCTATCTTCGTGATTATTTGTACTTTTGGGGGTTACTGTACATTTATATGAGAATAAGATTTTGGGAATTGTACAAAGTGTAATCGTGTTGCATGATCATTGTATAGGAGAAGACTTCGTAGAGGAGCCTTTTTGATTGTTCGTGTTGCATACTGCTGTTGATTGCTAAGGTAGGGTTTCCTACTCGCCATCGTGCTTTGTATGACATGTTGTTGTAATTATCGTTATCTCGTGATCGTCGTAGTATGGAGGTTTTGTGTGACAAGTTGGTGTGAGGGGATTGAGATGACTGTGATGTCATGTGATTGTGATTGTGGTGGAGTCACTTGCGGGAGTGGCTTCACACCCTAGTTCGCCCTCCGTGGAACCCGCCACGGGAGGGGATGTGCACATTAAGGGACAGGGATCATTGTCGCTCGTTGAGGAGCTGGACTAGGTGGGATCGGCTGCGGTCACCCACTGGCGGCGAGGATTACCTGTTGCGATGGGTAATCTGGCAGGGCTACACACTTTGGTGTGTAGTCGGTTACTATGTGAGCTTGGATGTTTGGGAATTTGTGATGATCAGACGATTATTGCATTTGTTTGTCTTATTTGTTGAGTAATACTGACCCCGTTGTTATTTGTGGAATCTACGGTGATCCATTCGGGGATGGTGAGCAGGCTTGACAGGTATTGCTAGTGAGAGCTTGGGGATTATCTTGGGAGATTTGTCACCACGAGTCATAGCATCACTGTCTGAGTCTTAGTGGATTTTCCTTTAATGTTAAGACTTTGAAGTTGTATTTTGTTAAACAGTATTTGGTTTTGGATATTGTAAACTTTACATTTCACAGTACTTTAATAATAGTGCTCAAATCAGACGCTTTTGGTATGTACTAACCTCGGGCAACCGAGTTGGTAACGCACTTTCATGGTAGGGTGGTCCTGGTAAGGCACCTTGGTATGAGGGGGTGTTACAGGACACTTGAGGTATTTGGAATCCATTTATCACGTGATAGGCAGCGGAATATAAAACGATAAGATAAATAAAGATAGACAGATCAGCCTCTTTGCAGTTAGACAATTAAGAGCACGAGGCTCTGATACCAATTGAAGAGTCTATCAATAGCCGAAATACTCAGGGGGGGGGGGGGGTGAATTGAGGATTTAAAAACTTAGCCAACTTTTTCGATTGTGAATAATTAATTATTTAAAGTTTATTGATTAAATTTTAACTAATAAACTAATCAACGAATCAAAACAAAGTGAAAATAAAAACGAAACAAACGAAAGAGAAGAGAGAGACACACACGATTTTTGAAGCATTTCAGTTTCACAAATCGAAACCTACGTCCACTATTCTCGATTAATAAATTTAGTACCTTTCTACGGATTACAAATTTACTAACCCAACTCGTACAACTAACCCTAGTTGTAACTCAAGTGAGTATCGTTAAATACTCGAGTGACTAACTTACGCTAATAAGAAAGCACTAATGATTCTACTAATAGTTCACGTTAATGAACGAGTAAGAAATCAATTAAGCACTACTATCTTATAACGATAAGAACGAATGCACAAGTATAAGACACACGACCTTTTTCGAAAATAACCAAAACGGTTTTCTTACTATAAAACACGATTTTTGCTTTTGAAAATACAATCAAAATTATGCTTAAATGTCTCATTTTTAATGTAGCAAAGAGTAAAATATTTATAGTAAAAGAGGAAGCATGGCACTCGGTTTTTCGAAACCCTAGAGGCCAAAATAATAGGATATGTAAATAAATCATATCTTACTATTTCTATCATTAAAATCTTAGGATATCTTTTCCGTAAATTTTAAGATATGATAAGATTTTCCATAACAAAAAGATTCTTATCATATATAACCATATCATGCTAAATATAAGTGATATGTTAAGATAATTCTAGAGAATAAAATCTTAACAATAATCAAATTATATTATTGAGCTTACACGAGAACCACACGGCTCATAAGCCTTCTTTTTCATGAAAACCCTAGCATGGCACTAGGTTAGATTTAGGGTTTTAGAGTGGATAATATTAGAAACTCTAATTAGTAATATGACTCAACTCATAAGTTTATTTAACATAATTACTAATTATAAGCTTGAAATAAAACCACACTCAATATGAATATAGGCTTCCTTGTAAAATAAATACTTTTTGCTAAAATAATTAAAAGAACGAAAAACATTTTTCAAAAACAATTTGAAAACATTTTAGTCATGTATTGTATAAACTTGACATCTCAATGTTATAGTAGAAGAGCTATAACATTGAGCTCTTATATAAGCAATGTTATAGCTGTGAGGCTATAACTTATCCAATCTAAGAAGTGCATTCTTATGTTACCATTATGAGATAGTCACCCACACTATTCTAATCTTCTTAGGAGATCTTCGAATGTAGGCTTTTTCGTTATTCACGCTTGATCAATCATTAACGGTGCTTTATCTTCTCATAAACGCTTGAATAATTCTTCAATATCTTGTAATATTTTGATCCGTGATTGAGGGCTTGATCATAATATGATCTTGTAAACTCTCATCACAATTCTTTAAGCTTTGCAAATAATAAGTCTAATCTGAAGGGACTAAACAAACAATTACGCGCAACAAGTATATAGAATGTAAAGCACTCTTGACATCATCAAAACATAAACATATATATCTACATGGTTCAACAGTCCAACTATACCAAAGACGTATACAATGGGCATTCAACAAAAAAGTTAAACCGAGAAACATCAAGGAAGGCGACTTGGTCCTCAAGTCGGTCTGAGCACCGTTACCCGTCGATCTGAGGGGGAAATTCAAACTCAATTGGGCCGGGCCATACCTGGTAAAGAAAATCCTTTCGGGAGGCGCAGTGAGATTAAGTGACCTAGACGGGAAAGACTTCACAAACTGAACCAACCTAGACCAACTCAAGAAATATTACCTTTGAACCTTAGCAACTAACAACCTTTCCCTAGTTTCACAACTAGTGACCGCAATCTCCCTTTCAAGTCACTTCCTCAAAAGTTCTTATTTGAAATTGCATGTTTAATCGAGTCTAAGTTACGGCACCTTGTCATGTTTTCTGCAGCCTTTGATCTGTCAAAGGCACCATCCATTTTCACACTCAAACAAAACACCTGAACTACGAGCATGGTTTGATTTCACCTTTTCAGGTGATACGTAGGCAGTCCTTTCTTACGCAAGAAGGATACAACCACAACACCAAATTCCCAAAACACCTGAACTACGAGCATGGTTTGATTTCACCTTTTCAGGTGGATACGTAGGCAGTGAAAGAGTTAGTGTGCCCATATGTCCGGAATATTGTATAACCGATTAATTCTATGTGGCTACAATGTTCTGCTAGGAGCCGCTTGTAGTCTGAGTCCTAAATGAGTTAGGATTCGGGTAGTATTAATTGGTCCTACAGGGTCACACACTAGATGAGTTTTGGGCAATTATAATTAATATAGATTAATTATTATAAAGGTAAAAAGAATAATAAAAGATTATTCTATTAGACTTTCCATATCCTAGATAGTCTAAGATTGTCCTTGGACTCCCGATATATAGAAATATAAGAGGAGATGTTTTATTATCAATTTTCAAAAAGACAAAAATATCAAGGGAGAAAGAGGGAAGAAAATTGCCCTTAAATTTGTACTAGCATACATGCTCATATTGTGTGGAGACCAGTAGAGGCGCAACACTTGGGGCGTTATTGTGAGACGGTCTCATCGATTGTACTATTATTCAAGCAGCTGCAATTTGGGTTTATATACTTCTTATTATTAACATCTTATTGGAGTTCTTCGGCATCCAAGTAAGTTTGCTAATCACCCTTTTGTTTTATCTTAATACTTAACATGCATGAGGTCTTGGGAATTCTGTAATTCAAATCTGTTGAAAATCGTTACAGAACCCTTCAGTGGTATCAGAGCGAACATGTATTGTTAAGTATTAGATTAAAAGGTTGCGCCTTTAGATATAATTGTTGTATCTATGTTTTTGTTCTAAAGTTACAAGATTAGTGCTTTTAAATAGAATTAATTCAATTAATGCAACTGTTGTATGTTGTTAAACATTAAATTTAGGATTGTATCATAATATATGTTGACTTGTATCGTAATATTTGATATTATAATGTATTCCTTTAATTCTATTAAAAGAACCCTAATTTAATTGATTTTAACAAAGCCCTAATTTGTTGTTAGATGTCTATTTTAAGAGTGTCTTAAAATTTCCAATTTGATTGGATCTAATTAGATTAGATATGTAATAAACCCTAATTTGATTAGGTGATTAAATTATTTAAGCAATTTTTAATTTTGATTAAAAAAAAAATTACTGTTCGTGAAACACTATTCACGCACTGTTCACGGCAACTGTTCGCGGAATTTTAATGTTCACCAATTCCGAGTGTTTGACTTTGATGTTATAATAGTGTTTTTCGAGTGTAAACGACATTCTAAACAGGACTGCAATGCAGGGTCGGCGTTTTTAAGCCAAATTATGACGTCTTGATAGACTTTCAGGTCGTTTTTGATTAAAATTTATGATTTTGATTTTTCATAATTTGGTTTTGGGTTTTAATCAATTTGATTGATTGATTGTTACAATGTTGTATTGATTTATGTTTATATCTTTATATATTGTATATATACCTTGAATGATATGTTTATCTACACATGTTATTTTTTTGCATAAGATGTTTAAAACCAACAATTATGAATTGTAGACGATTATGAATCGTTTTTGGATTCTTAACTTGACTTGTTCTAATTTACAAATGTTTGTATATTACTTTTTACATATATATGATGTTTAGATATTAATTGAAGCCTGACGTGTTTATTAGAATGAATAGGTTCCCTTATACCCTTTTCTTAAGAGAACAAGCGCCATGTTTAGGACCCGTGTTATGTATGACTCAATATTCCCTCAATTAAAATATTAAGTAATACCCTTCCAAATTAATGACTGTAAAATACTTATATCATTGGAAGTATTGTCTGCTAAAGTAGAGTACTTCTTCTATATAAGGTGCACAAGTGGGTAACAATTACCCAGACGTGAGATTTGGTTCACTTAACAAGGTCATCAAAACAGTTTTGGACTTTGGGGCAAATAGTCAAGTCACATAAAATGTTACCTGACGACTAGGAGTCACATTTGGTGCGATTGACATATGATGTCTACCTTGATATGTGTAATTTGGGCGATGCGCCAAGCTCACTCAAGCTATATATGATTGGGTATTTTAGGATACTATTCACATATGAGGGTTGTGTGTGTAGTGAATCTTAAAATTGTTTAAGAATATCGTATAAATTGTGTGTCCTAAATTGGTTAAGATAATCACAGTGTATTAATATATCGATTTAGTTTTGCATATGTTGATAGTTGTAATTAATTTATCATTGTTGTCATGTTTTTCAAGTGAGTTTGAATCGTTCAAATTCATAGATTGGTTTCTTTGAGAATTGTTCTCAATTGGGCAAAGGGAAGTTTGTCTTCAAAAGAAATTTTATCAAACCATACTTAATGCTAATGTATAGTTTAGACTATATACCGAAAGTCATAAAGATGACTATTCGTACCATATGTTTCTAAAATAATGGAATTGTTCCTGCTTAGTGAAAAAAAAATATGTGGAATGATCCACTTAGTCCACTTGTCATTGTTATGACATAATTATATTGATAATTTGGATTAATTGGATATCCTTCTCATCAAAGGTTGATGATTGAAATTGTTTAAGTTCTACCTTAAGTTATATTCAATTCATTGTGAATGATGCATGTGACTTAAGCAAATTTCTCACTTAGTGACAATTAAGTTTCATATCAAGAAGAATCAAAAACTAATGTTCTTTGAGTTCATCAGTAAAGAGACTTTGAGATATGAGTTTAGACACTGGTAATGGTGGAATGGACAATCGTTGTCAAGTCCAACCTAAAGATCAATGTCTAAACATGTATGAAAATCATTTAGTGATTAACGTCATTATTGTAATGACAGATAGCATTGGAAAGATAGCTTTTAGAAATGTCTCGAAGATCTGCGAAAGCTATTGAAGTATGACTTCTAAATGAAGTATGCATGTTATAGAAGTAAAAGTTACTACGATATTCTACTATAAGGTATAAGATACCAAAACTGGTATTTACATTGTGAATGTAATGCCATGTGTAGTAGGATAATGGTAAAGAATGAAATAGATCTACGTATATAATGAAGAAATGCATTATGCGTAGAAGTTATTCATTTGAATTATGTATTGTTCAAAACTAGATTTATTTGAATAATAGTTATTCTTACATTTGTTAATAGAAAAATGTTAATTATTTTATGTTTGGACATAAATTGAATTAATATTTTATAAAGAACAATTGTTGTTCTCTTTCTTGTTAAGACAATTTTAGTTTTGTTCAATCTAATCTATGACATGAAATACAAAAAAAAGGTTCAAGTCTTATGACTCGAGTTTCACGCGCTTACAACATTGTCTTATGAGCCAAGAAACAAGTAACATTCAAAGAAGTTCCATGATGATGGAACCCTAGGCCTTGTTGATTTGGATCAACTACGGCAAGTGGATTTTGTTTAAATGGTGGAAAAACTGTAACGTGCCTCTAACTTGTTAAGATCAGAGGGTAACCGACTAGTTTGGTCACACATATTCAGATATGTGTGGATTAATTAAGTGATGTTGTTAAGGAATGAGATTCTAATACTTCATCATAATTACTATTTTCAGTAATTATGTATATGTTCATACGTTGAACATTAGTCTTACTTTTTTAAAAGGCTTACTTGAAAAAGACTCGGACTGAAGCAAAGGTCAACTTAGGAAGACAATCAGCATCGCTCGATTTAATCGAGATGGGGAAACTTGAACCAAATGTTTATGATCATCATAATAGTAATGAAATTGTTTCACTACTAGTATTAAGAAGACAATCTAAGTTTTACAGTAAGAATATTAGAGAAAAAAATTATTTTTTCTTAAAGGATATCACTAACTAAAATTGGTATGTGGTATATTGGGAATGTCACAAAGATATAATTGTGTGGGTTGGTCCCAAATGGGCAATATCAGACTAATTTTATTTTGATGGTGGTCTTTTTCTTAATGATTGTGGAATGTTATGTCTTATAAGATAAGAAGAGGTACACAATTTAAAAATTATCTAGGTACACAATTTAAAAATTGTCTATGATGAGTCATGCAGATCTCGCTATTTTATACGCTCGAAATTATCTAGGTACACAATTTAAAAATTGTTTCCATCTAAGTCAATGAATATACATTATATATAAGATATGTAAGGGAATTGTTCCTATATAGTATTTTCTTAACATTTGAGATCTTTAAAACTTTTTCAAATAAAAAAAAATAGTTTTCCGAAATTTCGACTCAAATTTGACATGTACTTTGTGGGGTTATCCTAAGGCAGAATATTAATTTTACGTCTCATTCAAGTACAAAGAGTTTGTTACTTGAAATGATTTTCAATGGGAATATTGTCTCCAATGAAACACTGGGAGTAGAATATTCTTGAAAAGATCAAGATTCATAGGAATTCTCATCAAATGTTAATGGAGATGGCTAAGATCCTTGAAAAGTCATGGATGTACCACCTATGAATAAGCCCGCATAAGTTTGACTTTTAAGGAAGCAATATTGAGCTCCAACTCAAAAAAGGTGTAAAGTGGCTAGAGGTCATGAATCCAAAATGCTTTCATGTATCATTACAAAGTTTTGGACTTAGGTTGATGCCCAGATGGTGCTGTAACCATATAGAGTTTGGATTCTCCTAGCACATGTCAACATACATGAAATGAGATTTGACAGGTATATGTAAATAATATAGTTATCCTTAATGGAAATATGCAATAAGTTGTGTCAGACACACCTTGAGATTCATGTTATCAGAGTGTGCTAGGCAAGTGAGAAAGTTCTTGAAACGAGTATCCAGAGGTTGGAATTTTCGATCTCAATAAAATGATTCAGAAGTGTTTTGAATTATTTGAGATAAGGATAATTTTATATGTACACGTAAGTTATGGGAGTTTAATTCGCTTTTATGGTTTTGTATGTTAATGACATACATATTAAGGAAACGACATTTTGTTGTCTCAATAAGACTTGCAAAGATGTTGTTTATGTACTTGTATGACGAGTGGATACCAATCTATTCTTGATGACTATTATGGACAACATGAGAAATAATCATTGTAAGTTGGTTACATTGATATCAATTTCAAATAGACAAGTATGGTTCCTGATTATAATCTGGACACATTGTGTTTAAGTGAATGTAATTGTGTGCTGAAATGGTTTCAAGTACGACACTATGACTAATTTTATAACTAAAATGAGTACTTTGTTGCTTATCAAGCATCGAATAGAGTGTGTGGTTTGGAAATCAAACATATACACAACTATATACTTAGATGCTTATGAAGAAACAAAGAGTACATTTGATTTAAGAATCAAACGTGTGCTATTGATTTTACTTTATGCAGATAAGGTAAATTAAACATATGTAAGATAGTAATTGATGCAATGGATTCATGTCCCGTAGAAAACCTCTTTCGCAATTATAATATGAAAATTCATAGCATTGCGATTTGTATAAGACGCATTAGCGAGTGGTCTTGATACTACCAAGAGGTCTTTATTTTAGTGGGAGGTTATGATTGATACCTTTGTATGACATGTTCTTTTATATGATAAAAGGTTGATTTTGCATTTAATTATCGTATAATTGAATGTTTGTCCTAAAATAGTATACATTGTTTAAACAGATCACCAAGTGTGTGACTTGGTTATGGAACTCTATTTTGTAAGATAATGTATTTATATAAGTCTCTAATCAGGGCATAGTGAAAAGGACACTTATGCCTCATAATAATTAGTTGTGAGTTGGTTGATGACTACGTTCCGTAAGTCATGATAATGAGATATCAAACCAGGCACATGGATACATGTTTGGAATGTGTATTAGACTGACCCTTCAAAGAACTTTGTTAAGGTTTCGCTTAGTGTCAACAAAGTTTCTTTCACCGTTTGGTAGTCTTTAGACCTGAGTCTTTGACTATTCTGTACCTGTGAAATGCTAGTTTTGACATCATCAAACGTCAACCGTGACTGGTGTCTATAAAGGTGATGGTTGAACTTATCATGGAATGTGTGACAGAATGTGGTTAGACAAAATGGGATTTGCTCCTCCTTTGAGAAAGGAGTTTATCATCTTCGGCCTGTCGAAGAGTGGAATTCTATAAGTGCATAGGCATGCCCAGACGAGGTGAAAATCAGTCGTCTGTTGTAACAATTCAACTCAGAGATTCGAGAAAAGAGATAGAGATTTATAGGGATGACACTTCTCCTACCCTATTCTCATCTTAAGAGATAGAAGCAAAGAGATTATGGTGCCTTATAGGACATAAGTGCAAGTGGGAGACTGAAAGAGTTAGTGTGCCCATATGTCTGGAATATTGTATAACCGATTAATTCTATGTGGCAACAATGTTCTGTTAGGAGCCGCTTGTAGTCTGAGTCCTAAATGAGTTAGGATTCGGGTAGTATTAATCGGTCTTACAGGGTCCCACACTAGATGAATTTTGGGCAATTATAATTAATATAGAATAATTATTATAAAGGTAATAAGAATAATAAAAGATTATTCCATTAGACTTTCCATATCCTAGATAGTCTAGGATTCTCCATGGACTCCCTACATATAGAGATATAAGGAGAGATGTTTTATTATCAGTTTTCAAAAAAACAAAAATCTCAAGGGAGAAAGAGGGAAGAAAATTGCCCTTAAATTTGTACTAGCATACATGCTCATATTGTGTGGATACCAGTTGAGGCGCAACACATGGGGGGTTATTGTGAGACGGTCTCATAGATTATACTATTATTCAAGCAGCTGCAATTTGGGTTTATATACTTCTTGTTATTAACATCTTATTGGAATTCTTCCGCATCCAAGTAAGTTTGCTAATCACCCTTTTGTTTAATCTTAATACTTAACATGCATGAGGTCTTGGGAAATCTGTAATTCAATCTGTTGAAAATCGTTACAGAACCCTTTAGGCAGTCTTTTCTTACGCAAGAAGGATATAACCACAACACCCAAACAAAAATTCACAAAACACTTGAACTACGAGCATGGTTTGATTTCACCTCTTCAGGTGAATACGTAGGTAATCCTTTCTTTCACAAGAAGGATACAACCATACCCTGTAACACCCCCAAACTCAAAGTGCCTTACCAGGACCACTCAGGTATAAGGATGCCACCATCTCGGTTACCCTAGGCATGATATTCATAAGACAATAACGAAACAACTTTAAAAGTAAATAAAGTTTAAAGTGATTACATAGCAATTCCAAACTGATAAAAAGAAATACAAGATTCTCAGTCGGTCTACTGCTAAAACTATCAAAGCTATAAAACATCGTCTGACACAGCGGAAGACTTCTAACTGCCACGTGATGACTCATCCCATCTATCCCATACGCATCACATCATACCTGCTCAATAACTGCTCACCACCCCCGAATAGATCACCACAGTTTTTAAAACATTTAAATGGGGTCAGTACTAATCACACAACTCAATATATATCAACAATAAGATAAACAGACAGCTTAACCATCACACACACAACCACACCAATTCCAACAATCTCAATCACCGACTGTCCACTGGACGAGCCCTGCCAGTGGGGGACCGCAGCCGCACCCACCAAATCCCCGCTCCTCATAATGAGCGATAACTCTGTCCATTAATGTGCACATCCCTTCTGTGGCGGGTTCCACAGAAGGCAAAACTAGGGCGTGAAGGCACTCCCGCAAGTGACCTCACTCAGCCGAGGCCACGCCTCGCGAACCATTTACAACGATCACAATCACAATCACAATACAATTACTATATCAAACAATCAATCTCAACACATCAACAATCATCCCATTATGGGACTAATACTGAGTAGGAAATCCTACCTGGAACAGCAACACAATCAGACGGTCTCAACAGCTGTATCACAAATCCTTTTCTACGAATCCTCCTCCTAACATATAATCACATAATTACTAATAATCACAAAACTAACACAAAACCCCCAATCCCAAAATTAGGGTTTAACGAAACTTGACGAAATACTATAAAATTGGTATGTAGATCTTACCCTCGACGCAAGGATCACAAAGGTATAAAGAACAATGGAATCCGACCTCTCAAGCTCCGGGATTTGTCAACAACACTAATGAATGCGAAGAACGTAACTTGAATCTCCCTTTTAATGTTATTAGGTTTGTAAAAGTGTATTATGAAAGTGACGGAAAGATTTATATATTAATCCGTGTTATTAACAAAACCCGTCGAATTATCAGTCGCTAACCGAGCTACTCGATCGAGTAACTGACATACTCGATCGAGTGTCGGCTACTCTATCGAGTACCTAAGGCTACTCGATAGAGTACCAGGCTACTCTATCGAGTACCGAAGGCTACTCGATAGAGTACCCGGCTACTCTATCGAGTACCTAAGGCTACTTGATAGAGTACCCTATACGTCAGAAACTATTTTAAAACGCAACTCACCCTTACTCGACAGAGTAAGGCCTACTCGATAGAGTACCCAAAGACTCATAAATACGGAGTATTACAGTCTTCCCTCCTTAAAAAGAACTTCGTCCCCGAAGTTCAACCCATACATAAAAACAAACATACTAACTCGGTCAAGACGCAACAAAGCTACTAAGAACTCAAAACAAAACCCCAACTTACAGAACATGAAACCATTAACTCTTAACACCAACTCTACCAACTATTCCTACCTCCACACCTCGCTCACGATGTCGTATCAACTACATCATAAATCTCTCACGACACCAACTCCATACATAACCAACTACCATCCTCTAACGCTGCTAGCTCCATAGTATCATCCACTATCAAATCCAAAATCAAGACACTCAAAGACATCAAACAGAATGTTACATTCTACCACCCTTAAAAGGAACTTCGTCCTCGAAGTTTACTAACACTCATAAACATCATCATGCCACTATCAAAACTCTCGAACTCCTAAATATCACACTACTACAAGCACGACCATGGCCTTTTTAACAACATCAACCACAAAACAAATCCCTCCTTTACGCTATGCTAACACTCTACTTCCAATTATTTTACAACATGCACAACCATGAAACTCACTTTTATCGCATCCTACTCCTCTTAAGACAAATGTTACGTCCTCGTAACTCACTAATACTAAATCCTAGACATATCTTTTCATCATCCTCATCACCATCGTATGTCAAAGATAACCGCCTATAACCTCAATTCTATAACCGTTCCTATTTCCAAGGCTTTCTTACTTAAACAGTACTCATACCTCAATTCACTCTGCACTCCATCTAACTAATACCGCAAAACCCTTAGCCTAACCAATACTCCAACTCTTCCACATTACCGCAACATGAGATACCTCTCTATATAGACTATATAAAACTTCTATCGCCAAAAGCATAACTCACGATCCACACGTGTTACGTACACTCACACTAGATCATCAAGTTCTTTCCTTCATTACCACAACACTCATACATAACTTAACACGACACTAATTACTCAACACCCTACACTCACTGTCTCAACAAAGGATTATGAACCACCTGCATATATCAGATCATTACCATACATGTTCTACGAATCACTTGCCATGACTATGACTACCGATGCCTCATCATAAAACAAGATCAAAATTACTGTAACAACTTCTCACAACTGTGTCCCATCAACAGAATATCACTATACCATGACAACAACGAAAACATATACAACTCTATTTTATATCACACTCTACCCTCATTCCCAAACTAAAACTGGTAAGAAACATAAACAAACAAAACGACGGTCAATCTGTCCAAACTGAAACTCACAGGAAACAACGACAACAAACAAAACAACAATCTATGTATAACTGGTATATACTTTCGAAACTTGAATCATAATCATCCCGCCTACTCCACCACAACCGGTGACGGCATCGCAACACCGCCACCAACAGCCACACCGCAGTGCGAAAATACCCGCATCACAACACTAAACACCGTGCCCGGATCACCACCCGAGGCACCACAACCACATCGATAGACATCACAGCTACATACAATTCCCACAAACACTGACTCAAAATAACTTCTCAGACAAGAAAAAAAACTTATTCAAATCCACTTTACTAAATCACATCGCAACATATTGTATGAATTAAACAGATAACCTCATGAATATCATCCCCTTACCATATCACAGATTAACATGTATCATGAATACATACAAGCATAACCAGTCACGCCAGGTCACTCAAATTATTACCTTTTTGAATACCATTCAATTAGATTAGCGTACCCAACATGCATTACAGAACATTCAAATATGACTTTATAATAATCACACCATACCACGTCTTATGAGGTCAACACCTCACACAAACATTTATACACATCATAGACCCATAATCACATCCAACTAGTCAATCCTGATCACGTAAGTTACCACTCGATAAAGGTTACCTGTCGCCCGAGCTTAACTCATATGCCCCTCATAACATATTTTCCCATTCGCATAACCATCACCTCATGCCATACCATCAATATTCAACCACTAGCGCTCGCCTCCTATAACCACATCTTATACTCCCTTACAACCATACATATCAATCCGGCCTTTGTAAAATCAACCTCTCTAGGACTGTTGTCTTTCTTATCTATCATCACCCTTAACCACTAGTGACAACACCACAATACCACCACTGCTCGTATACCAAACCTCTTACACTCCTATCAAAACAACACGGTTTTTCTCCTATCTTTGGTTAACATCCCCAAATAAAGAACATTAAATCCATCAACAAAATTACCTCAACATTATTCCAAATACTATCTTAATTGTATCGTCATCTAACTTTCCACCAAAAATCTCATATCGTGTAAATACTCCACCGACTCTTACTCCCTTAATTCCTCGAAACTCATTATTAATCATGTTGTCCTGAAGCTCCCATATAACCATTAACTAACATCCTCATGATAATATCACACATTTCGATGATTCCTTACCTTTATATCACATAACTCCGGTGAAAATTTTTCTTAGCTTACTTTTTACTCTTCTTTTCTCTTCACATTCAACAATACCATTTAATAGCTCAACTCCTTATTACTTCTATCTAATTCTTTAGTGCTCCGGTTACCTTCTCATTCCGCCAAAGCTCAAATCCCATTATTTCATATCGATATCATCTCACTCTTTCTTACCATGGATCTTCTCTTATTATGCTATCGCTCACACTTGTCACTAACCTACCCATAAAATCAACGTTCACTGTTTAAACAACTTCATTTCATGCCGTTAAATGCCCAAAGAAATCACACGTAGTTTCACCTCTTAATAAACCAATTCTCCCAAACTCACTCACTGTCTACAAATCCACCTCGCAACATGTCTCCATAAAGTTCACTATATACCACTATTCTCAACCCCTTTTAAAACGAACTTTCACTACTTATATTCTTGACTCACTCGACTCCTAACCATCTCCCTCCATAATTCTTTACACATCTCAAGTTGCCACTATCCACATCCTTACTCTCAATCCTTTCATTCTCACGTTCCTTAGACTCACATCATCCCTTGTCCATATTCACTTACTTTTTACATTACTCAACATACAAACATATCACTCATCTCTTCTCACAAAACATGCTCTATGTCTCTATAAATCATACCAATCTTCCTTTTCTTTTTCCACTATGTATCACAACACATATAACTCATGTCCTCCAACCGAACTCCTACTCACTACAGGTGCCACTCACTACACCATAAGATTGGGTAACTTACGTATCAAGACCAACATACATGTAAAATAATGCATAAAGAAGCAAAATAACACCTTTGAATTAAACATAATATGCAACGAAGTCAAAGGGTAAGCATATGACCCAAAACAAGGGTCACTAGATCGAGTACCGGCCACTCGATCGAGTAAGTGACTTACTCGATCGAGTAGGTGAAGATCAGAAGCACGTAAAACAAATTAACAGGGCTACTCGATCGAGTAAGTGACGTACTCGATCGAGTCCCCCCCTACTCGATCGAGTACCAAGGCTACTCGATCGAGTACCTACGCATTTCTCAGCACTGTCAAGTTTTCGTAAAACAGTCATAACTCACTCATTTCTTGGTCGTTTTGGGCGTGTGACCTATCGTTAGAATCGTAAAAGGACAAGCTATCACCTCCAATTGGAATCATATCTAAATCATTTATGCATCTCAAGTTATAACAGTTTAAAGACAACCTCTTTATAAACGAAAAACACAACTATTGATTTTTTTACTTCCCAAACGACTTAACAATAACAAGGTAGACAAAACGACTCAGTACTCATAAAACCAGTATTGCTAATCTCATGTTACCATCTTCAAAAATCAAGCAACAACATCCATCATGCACCTATATTATTTAACTCATTAGTCATGTACTAACCGCATACTTTAAATTTTACAACTTTTCGTAACACAAAACATTCTCATACATTACAAATCCTATTTCCATGTTACTAATACAACAACATTACAAATACACTTCGTCACCTAAACATATTCATAATCACAAAATTCATATTCTCATGCAATTGCTACTCCATCTTTTCCAATCCATTCATCCATTTCCAACACATTACTCACCATTCTCATACACTTTTCTAACAATTCCAACCAACAATGGAAACCAACTATCATGCAACATGCTTTCAATCAACAACATACGAAATCACATCATCTCCATCTTTTCTACACATTCCCCATTCTCTACATACATACACACACTGATTCATGCCACACATCACTATATAGATACACAATTCACAAGATAAACCCATAGCGATCCCGACTCATATCCCATGGTGACCGGTTCAAAATTGTAGGGCGAGTTCGCGACTTTAGGACGTCTCCCAAGTCTTTGCATTAGCTCCTACAACCTTTACCCCGAGTTCATTTTAATTGACTCCCTATATTCATTGGATTCATTGGTTACAGGTTTCAGGATCGTCGTTCTGATACCATTTGTAACACCCCCAAACTCCAAGTGCCTTACCAGGACCACTCAGGTATAAGGATGCCACCATCTCGGTTACCCGAGGCATGATATTCATAAGACAATAACGAAACAACTTTAAAAGTTAATAAAGTTTAAAGTGATTACATAGCAATTCCAAACTGATAAAAAGAAATACAAGATTCTCAGACGGTCTACTGCTAAAACTATCAAAGCTATAAAACATCGTCTCGACACGGCGAAGACTTCTAACCGCCACGTGATGACTCATCCCGGCTATCCCATACGCATCACATCATACCGCTCAATAACCGCTCACCACCCCGAATGGATCACCACGCTTTTAAAACATTTAAACGGGTCGACTAATCACACAACTCAATATATATCAACAATAAGATAAACAGACTGCTTAACCGTCACACACACAACCACACCAATTCCAACAATCTCAATCACCGATCGTCCACCGGACTGCCCCCGCCATGGGGGACCGCAGCCGCACCCACCAAATCCCCGCTCCTCATAATGAGCGATAACCCTGTCCATTAATGTGCACATCCCTTCTGTGGCGGGTTCCATAGAAGGCGAAACTAGGGCGTGAAGCCACTCCCGCAAGTGACCTCACTCAGCCGAGGCCACGCCTCGCGAACCATAGACAACGATCACAATCACAATCACAATACAATTACTATATCAAACAATCAATCTCAACACATCAACAATCATCCCATTATGGGACTAATACTGAGTAGGAAATCCTACCTGGAACAGCAACACAATCAGACGGTCTCAACAGCTGTATCAGAAATCCTTTTCTACGAATCCTCCTCCTAACATATAATCACATAATTACTAATAATCACAAAACTAACACAAAAACCCCAATCCCAAAAATAGGGTTTAACGAAACTTGACGAAATACTATAAAATTGGTATGTAGATCTTACCCTCGACGCAAGGATCACAAAGGTATAAAGAACGATGGAATCCGACCACTCAAGCTCCGGGATTTGTCAACAACACTGATGAATGCGAAGAACGTAACTTGAATCTCCCTTTTAATGTTATTAGGTTTGTAAAAGTGTATTATGAAAGTGACGGAAAGATTTATATATTAATCCGTGTTATTAACAAAACCCGTCGAATTATCAGTCGCTAACCGAGCTACTCGATCGAGTAACTGACATACTCGATCGAGTGTCGGCTACTCTATCGAGTACCTAAGGCTACTCGATAGAGTACCCGGCTACTCTATCGAGTACCTAAGGCTACTTGATAGAGTACCCTACAGGTCAGAAACTATTTTAAAACGCAACTCACCCTTACTCGACAGAGTAAGGCCTGCTCGATAGAGTACCCAAAGACTCATAAATACGGAGTATTACATACCCACACACAAAAATAACAACCCATACAAATTCCAAAAAAGGGGAAAGCATTCCCTTTTCCCAAAAAAAAACAACAAAAAAAAAGGCTTTTCTCCCTTCCCACAAAAATCCCCTTCATATGTGCAATGTTTAAGACAATTCAAACTGAATTACCTCTACAAAATGGATGGAGAAACAATGAATGTTCACAACATTTTTTTAGCATAAGCAATCCTCTTATTTAATTAAAAATAGGAAGGATTACAAACTTGACAACAAAAAAAGCTAGGCAAGTCCACGACTTGCCAAGCTAGAACGTCGACTAAGACATCTTATATAGTAAAACTAACACACACAAACACACAATACATAGCTAATACAACATAATAAAAATACACAAATGCTAATACAACATAATAATAAAGTGAGTAATGGAGGTCTTCTCTCTTCCATTCTACCTTTTCCTTTGCCTTCGAGGTACATCTTCCCCTTGTTCTTCTTGCTAGCCCGCCTTGCATGGGTTACCTCTTCGGAACGAATCCCCAACGCATCTACAACGGCAACGGCATACGGTCTCTTACAAGACCCCATGCTCGGCCAAGTCGAGCCCACACCCGGCTCACTACCTCTTTGGGACTCAAGCTCCTCTTCTTAAGTGGCTTTACTACATCCGGGCTCACCTCATCGCAAAAGTCGTCAAAGAAGGCGCGGTTTGCCTTGCCAACCTCCATATACTTCAAATCGACGACTTCATCTTTGCGGAACTTTGACCTTTCTTGCAAGGTTTGAGCTCTTGACCACTTGACATAAGAGGGAGTCACCCATGTCGTTGAAACGGGGTTTGGTACCTCCCATGTCGGCCGAGTGGCCCACCATCTCTCGAAAGCCTCCACAAGCTCGGGGTTTCGGAAAACACTCTCTTGGACGAGAGAATCTTGAGCGGGCACCCGTTGATGATGTCCCATTTGCCTCACAACCCTTTTCGGATAAATGAAGGAAGCAACCTTCAAGCCCACAACCATCAAACAACAAGAACAAGCAGCCGGAGCAGGCAACCTCGTAAAGGACCTCAAGTGCCACCACGGCACCACCCAACGTATATGTGGACCACCCTCCTCCACCAACTTCGAGGTCTAATAGGCCTCAGTGGATGCAAAGCTATCCCCATACAACTTTTTCCTCATGGTAAGATGACAGAAGGAGTAAGAAGAAGCATCAACCGGAGGCTCAACATACCTTAGCCTCTCCATAAGCCGTACTTGGAGGATCCTTGGAGATCCAAACGAAGGGGCTTCACCACAAGAGCCCTTCTTGTCCAAAGCTTGGACGATCTCACCAGGCACCAACCATGATGGATCCCACCCGTGCTCCATTTGCTTAACAACATGCACAAGGGTCATGCTACAATACCATCTTGACCCCTCCTTCTTCAAAGCATCAACAAGGAGGTAAGCATGCACTAGGCAAAAGGTGAGAGCCCTTCTCCTAGCCACCTCCGAGATATTGACATCCAAACGGTTTGAGAAGATGTTGATAAGAGCCAACATGTCAACACCATGGGGAGCAAGGAGGAAGTTCACTTGGCTCGTCGACAAGCCCAACAAAGAACGAAACTTCCTCTTATAACACAACCGAGTTGGAGGAAGCACCTTTAACACCCCCATACACCAAGGTGCCTTACCAAGACCACCTAATGCATGAGAGTGCTACCCTTTAGGTTGCCCGAGGTAAAGTATATCAAATAGACCATCCAACAACAAATACACAGTCACAATTCTCCAACACCGTCTCATCACCAATCATCTGACTAGCCTGAAGGCCTAGCCCTGCCAGATTATCAGTCACAACCAGTAATCCACTCCGCCAGTGGGGGACCGCAGCCATTCCCACCTAAGCCCCGCTCATCTCCATCGAGCGATTAACCCATGTTCCTTAGTGTGCATATCCCCCTTGTGATGGGAACCACAAGGGGTGAATCAAGGGCGTGAAGCCACTCCCGAAAGCGACTCCATTCTGCCGAGGGTGCACCCCGCGAACCACAGACAAACAACAACAACCAATTATAATATCAAATATACCAAAATCAACTACGATATAATCACATGCCAATCAACCATCAACCATCTCATAACCATGTATACAATAAATGAGTAGGAAACCCTACCTGGAATGGAATCACCACAAATCGACACAACAGCAGATCAAAAGCGCTCCTCTACGAAATCACCTCCTATCAACATATGATCATACAATCACAATCCATAATCAGCAATACCCCCAAAAATCCCGAAATTATCCAATTAAGATTTTAACCAAAACAAACGAATTAACATAAAAAGTATACTAGGATCTTACCCACAATACGACGGTCTCAAAGGTGTAAAGAACTCTATAATCCGACGACTCAAGCCCTTGGATTTGATATCAATGTGAGAGAAAGATGCAACGTAGTCTTGTTCTCTTTTGTAAAATTTTTAGAATAAAGTAAAATTAAAAGAAACTGGTGAAAAAGTACTTTATATATCATTCTCAAGTTGCTATCCAACCCGGCCAAAAACCTGTAAAAACAAACGTACTCGATCATGTAACTGAGGTACTCGATCGAGTAGCCCCTACTCGATCGAGTTGCCCTTACTCGATCGAGTATCCACCAGGCAAAACACTGTCTAGAATGCAAAACTAACTTACTCGACAGTGTAAGCCTTACTCGATAGAGTACCCAACAACTCATAAAACCATAGTATTACAGTCTTCCCTCTTTAAAAATGAATTTCATCCCCGACGTTTAAACCCATACTAAAAAACAAACTTACTAACTCTACTACGACACAACAACACAACGAAAACTCAAAATCAAAACCCAAACAGAACTCATACCAACTCGAAACAACCACTAACTGTACCAAAACCGCCATAAAAGCGTACCAAAACCATATGTGATCATCTCCTACCCCCTCCCCCCCCCCTAAAAGAAACATGGTTACGTCTGATTTGACTCATATTTGCGCACACTTAGGCCCCGAATTAACTTCGTTCCTATGCTTTATAGTGTATAATTGGGTCATTTACTATCTTTAGTTTCCAATTTTGCATATTCTTTGAGGTTTTGTCCCCTTGGTAGGAAAGGAGTGCTAACCTTGCATTTACATGGCGAAATGGAGCTAAATTGATCGCATCTATTGACCAAGCATCAAAGAGAAGACATCACTAGAAGGCCTATGTAGATAATAAAAGGAAATGGGCAATGATGAAAGGATCCTTGCATCCCCGAAATGATCCTCGCGGATTATGAAGGAAGAAAAGAAGAGAAACCGTCTGCAGGCGCGATCCGAGCGGATCAGGCGCGATCCGAGCATCTCCCATCACCAACATCCGAGCGTCTCCCAGCCAAGACGCTCGTCTTACAGCTAAAGGATCCGAGCGTCTCCCCGACAATCCGCTCGGATCACTGTTCAGAGAGCTCGTGCCACTTCCCAAGACGCACGGATCGTGGCTAGACTAGCATGACGGATATGCTCATTTCCTTCGAGAGGAGCATTTCCTCAACTTTTCTTAAGGACTTAATAGTCATTTAAGCCCTTAGTAACCCTAATCTTTGTACTTAATCTTTAGTATAAATACTCCATTGTACTACCTAGATTAATATGAGGGAGGAATCAATTCCTAATCAAGTTTTAATCATTCTTTAATCTTATAATCAACTCTAAATCTAGTCTTAATACAAATCTCAATACTTAATCTTTCCTTAATTTATCGATTGTTCTTCATTTTATTTTGGGTAATTAGAAATTATTTGGGTTTATTTGGAGGATTGACAACCTTCCATCAATCATCAAGTACTTCTATTATTCTTTGCTTTATTATTTGGAATCGTCTTCATAGGTATAATTCTCTCTTAACCTTGTTTAATTATTGTTAATCATTTTCATTTATTCATCATGTTTTGCTTTGCTAGTATGATTGACAACCTTGTTAGCATGTTAAACTTGATAATGAGTGAGTAGTCTCCTTAACTAGGGTTAATGGGCAATTAGGGGAAACCAACATGGGGATTGATTCATGCTTAATCTAATATGTTTTCATAATTAATTTGCTTGCTTGTTGTGATTTCAACTTATGCACATGTTATGTTTGATGAAATGCGAGCCTATGAATCCTTGCATTTTTACCCATCACTTATCTTTTCAATGAGACTTGTAAGCTTATACACCAACTCGAGTCTCATTAGACCATGCATATTGTTGAATAGGAAGGACTAAGTCGACTTGTAGGTGTTGTACAATCTAATCGATTCGGCTCCGGGACCCTAACCTTCTTAGGGATTGTAAGCTTATACACCAACTCGATCCTCTCACAACAATAAGTGCTTGCATCTAGTAGAGAACATGTTTGTATGATCAACTCCCATGAATCCCCTATGAACCCATGACACCCTAGTGCTTTTAATCAATTGTTTACATCTCATTTTAATCACCTTGCTTGTTTTTATTACCTTGCTTTTATATTGTTGATTAGTTTAGTTGATTTCCTATCTCAACCCAAATTGTGACACACCTAGACACAACCATTTGCAATTGAAAATCCTACATCAATACCCGTCCCTTGGGATCCGATCTTTACTTGCCTCTTTACTAAGAGTAGTTTGTGAAGTTATAAATATTGTTTTGGTTGGTAGCTTTTGACGACGAGTTTTACCACGCACCAAAAATGGCGCCGTTGTCGCGGACGGTGTTAACTTGATTTGATTTTCATTAATTGTTTTTAGTTGTGTCTTTCTTTACCTTGGGGAAGTAAAATTCCTCAAGGTTGTTCTAATTGTTTTCGAGTTGTTTGATATTTTGCATGTCTAGGAGATCACAAGGTAACTTGTTACCCATTGATCTTGAAATTAAAAGAACTTTGACCAACAATAGAAGACTTGCTAGAGGTGCTTTGAGAGGTATTGGAGAAATTGTGGACATTCAACCAAATAACATTGAGTTTACCAACCCTTTTGTAAGAGAAGGAGAGGATAACCCAATACAAAACCCACCACATGCCTAAATTCTCTTCACATTCCTGTGGACAATGGGCCACGGGGGCGCTTGGTAAACAAGCGTTTGCATTTGTGGAGTCGCCACCAATTTTTATGGGAAATTGGAACCGTTCGAATACCTCGTGTCATGTCAAGACACAAAGTAGAGACATGAACACCAAGAACTCGTTACCCTTAGCATTCTATGTCTAGAATGACTCTCGTGGATGCCAATGAACACGGATGTTCACAGAGATTTGCAGTAAGGGGTGAGGGTACGTATTAGGAAGCTCTTTTGATCGAACACCTAATCCCGCCCGCCTCGATAGCGGCCTCTACTAATGATTAGGGAAATTATTCATACTCGATATATCGTCGATTATATTCATGCAATGCAACATCCAAGTTTTAATCCAAGCATGTGAAGAATTAGACTTAGTCGGTTAACACGCAATTTATCATGCAATTAATGTTGAAGTAGGATTTAATGCTCAATTACATGTGAAAACATACAAATGATACAAGAAATATGATAAATACAATAAAAGAAAATTACAATAAAGAAAATATTACAATAATTACATCGAGTTTAGCGATTTATGTCGAAAATACCTTTAAAACAGATAATTTGAGAAAACGAATAAAAGAAAGAATTAACGAACAGAAATTAGGCGATGATACGAATAGTAGTTAATTATACGTAAGCTAATTAAACTAGGTCAAGCAACAACGGAGTTCAGAGACAGAACTCAACCTGGAACAGGCGCAGCAGGACTGCGCCCTCTGGAAGAGGCGCAGCAGTTGCTGCGTCTGTTCCAAGGGTGAGTTTTGGCTGTGAAGCCGGAACTGCAAATTGTTAATATTAATTGGGTTAATTTAATGATTGATTATGATATTTACTCGGATGGAAGTGATTATTAGGTTATTTACATGTGATTAATGGTCATAAAAGCAATAAAACATGAATGAGACGGAATTAAGACGAATTATTTACAAGAATAATGAGATTAATAATTAACAAAACAAATTAATTAGGTTGAACAAGACGAATTAATGATGAATATGACAAAAGACGGATGAAAATATATCAAAGATCGAATTCCAGAAACTCAATATGAAAAAATCGAATTTCTACAACCCGGATTGAGTTTAATGATGAAAACCCGCAAATATGAGATTATAAGGGATTTAAGTCGGATTTAATGATGAATTAGACATGTTAATGATGAATAATATATACATATGAAATTATTATGGTGTTGTAACAAAGGATTAGCAAAAACAAACGAAAACAAATAAAAGACGAACGAATTACAGAGGACGAAGGAAGAAGAAAGGAAGCAGGAACTGCGGCAGCCTCACGAAGAGGCGCAGCAGGTGTTGCGCTCCATCGAAGAGGCGCAGCAGTTGCTGCGTCCTTTCTCGACGGTTTGCCTTCTGGAAATCCGTAAAAAGGTTTTAAACGAGGTTTTCTAAATCGGTTTTAATAAGTATTTTCGACATAAACCTTACAATAATGATACAAAAAGTAAATAACAATAAATAAAAGAGAGATTTACACCCTCAGACTTACATGTTTGATGAAACGAGAAGGACTAAGTTTACGATTAGTGATGCTCGACTCGAATGTAGACGAAAGTACCCTCGTAAGAGGAATTAAAACAGATTTGATTAAGTTGATTATGGTGGAGTTGGTCAAATTGGTCGGTCATGCAAACGAGGCTGGTACTCAGAAGGATCCGAGCTTACGTGGTCGAATGTTCAAGCACGTAGGCGCCAAAAAGTAAGAACGTGGTCTTAGAATGCAAAGGGAGAAGAGAAGGGCAGACACTCGCGTGAGAAATATGAGGAGCGAAGGCTCCTATTTATACTAATCACACGGAGGGAATTATGGTAAGACTAGGATACGGAAGGAAAGATCCGAAAATAACCGACTTAGGTTAAAACACGGAAACTTGGACAAAAAGAAAGCCCTGAGAAAAGGCGCAGCAGGTGCTGCGTCCCTTGGAAGAGGCGCAACACTTGTTGCGTCCTTTTCCGGGTAGGTTCCTCTGCGCGTAGAAAACGCGTTTGACAGCCTGTCGTATTTTAGGCATAACTTTCTCTACAAGACTCGGATTAAGGTGATTTCGGTGGCGTTGGAAAGCTAAGAAAGAGATCTAGAACTTTCCGTGAAATAGGCCCGGCCCAAAAAAGCGATCACTTGACGATAAACTTACGAACTGTCACAAATCGTTCCGTGTACCAAACATGTGGCCCAATCATCACCGGGTCTTTGGCGGGAGGTGTAGAAACGAGGTGTCTACAGAGCCCCCACTTTGACTGAGGCTTGGGCAAGGCGAAAGTCAAAGTATAGCCATCAGGTCAATCCATGATTACAACCTGACGACTATGGCGACGCGAGGCGGCTCAAGGGGTCTGGGCCAAGGACCTATCGTCGGGAACATTTTAGAGTGTGTCGACTTCCGGGGAGGGTCGTTTAAAGTCCATTAGACTACGTAAGGAGACTCGCCAGCCATAAAAAGAGACCATACCTGAGACTTCTTTCTCGAGATGCTTCCGGAGGTGCATAGGAGCTGAGGGTATGCGTAGGAGCTAAGGTTAAGACCTAAAAGATATATAAGGATTGTGCTAGGGTGTAGGACCCTAAAGGAAAACATCGACGGGAAGGAGGTCAAATATAAGTTCAACTTAAAGGGTAACCAAAGTTTAGGTGTAGGAACTCTAAGGAAGTGATGATCCTAAAGGAAAATGATCCTAAAGGGTAGAAGTGTATGAACTCTAAGGAGTTTGGGAACCTAAACAGCTAGGCGTGTGAACCTGGGTGTACGAACCTAAAAGGACGGCTGGTATGGGAACTTAAAGGCTTGTGAACCTAAGAGGATTTGGGATTCTAGGGTTAAGTTTAGGAACTAGTGGGTTACTAATTCTTGTTTTAAACACGTGCGTTTAAGCTTTCTGAGGTATGAGAACTCTAAAAGGATTTATGGGTTTATGAACCTAAGGACGTTGGTGTGGGAGCTTAAAGGTTTATGAACCTAAGGAAGCTATTATGGGATCTAAGAATCTAGGGATAAGAATCCTAACTTTGGGTTTACGAACCTAAGGAAGGAGGCACTGGTTTGGGAACTTCTGGAGAACGACACCTTTGCTGAAATCTGTGAGGAAACAAAAATATCAAGGGTAGTAGGACGTAAGCGGGAACTGCTGGGGAAGCTGCTTGGGTCATCTTCAAACAAACTTCGATAAGTCTTGGGGTTGATGTTGATCTCCACGTATTGAGAGGGATGATTGTCTGTGAACTCTCGCTGGGGGATTGTTGAGGTGTGTCGAAACACCGTCAGATAAAATCCGCTCGTTGTTGCAAGCGAAGTCTTGATAAAGTACTGCTTCTGATACTTACCTGCATGGTTAGTAGCCACACAAGAATACAATCTAATATATGCACGTAAGCAATTATCACATGGACCTCGAATAAGGAAACACATAGGTTTTGCAAAAGTTGTTTCTTTTTTAAAGTTGTTTAAAACTTGTTCAAAGAAATTTGTCGTTTGTAATGCGTTATGCATATTAAATGGCCTTTAGACATAGGACTTGACATGACACAGACCTACTAGGACGCAACGCGAAATGTAGACTTAGGTTTGACTGGCGCGACACAGGGATGACTCTGACAGACTTTGTTTAAGTATGCGCAACCCCTAGCCAAATGTGGGTGACAATGCATATCAGTTCCAAAGGTATAAGAATTGCAAAGGGTGCATATAAAGGCAAGGCATGAGCCATGGATCGGCTGTTTACTGGGACATCTTCACCACCGTTTGCTGTAAAAGAGACCCCTCTTGAGGCACGATAACTTGGAGAATCAATCTAAGACCTTTGTCATTGTCTGGACCGAGTACTAGCTAGACTTAGAGGAATAAATGAAGGGTGGCATCTCGGAAGAGAAGATCCTAGGATGAGAAGATGACTCTGGAAGTTTGGTAAAAGAGACTGGGCGACAATAAGGAGCCCCCAGTATAGAGGTGTTGGTTGTGGAAGGGATGTTAATTGAGGTCGGAAGGTTGAAAATAGAGGTTGAAAGTTGATGGTTGAGGTGGTTGATAATTGAGATTGAAAGTTGGAAGTGGGGATGGTTGTATCCTTGAGGATTGCCTACGTATTCACATGAAGTGAAATCAAACCAGATCGTAGTTCTGAGGTTTGGTTAATTTTATTTGGGTGTTGTGGTTGTATCCTTCTTGTGTAAGCAAGGACTGCCTACGTATCCACCTGAAGAGATGAAATCAAACCATGCTCGTAGTTCAGGTGTGTGCCTAAGCTATGTTGTTAGGACCTTAAAGTGTATGGGTAACGAGGGTATATTCCTTTGGTGACTCGAAGAATCGGTTTGAGATAACTCTCTCTGATCATAGACCAAAGAGGTATAACTAATTTTGTAAAAATTTCGTTGTCGCGTGAGCACACTTAGTGGACCCTAAGGATGAATTGGGTATGTCTCGTCCTAGGTATCAAAGTATTGAAGTCTCCGTGTATGGGTCAAAGTGAAACTGGATTGGATATTTGGAATGTGGAGCTCGGTAATAAGAGGCTTTGATGAACAAATCTCTAGAACTTAATTTTGTGGAGTTAAGGCTTGATGGGGTTATGGCCTGTAATGTGGCTTGGAAATGGAGTCTCTTGGCTTGATATAGCCTGAGCACATAAAGGTGGGTTAATTGACGTAGGTTCAAGTTTCCATGTCTTGGCCCTAAGGGATGGGTATACTTGACGAGTTTGAGAGGATTCTCAAAATTCCTAACTATCTCCCCGTAACGGTCTCGAGAAGGACTTAGGGTGTGTGATGTTGAAAGGCTAAGTGACGGTGCTAGCTGACCATCGGCATTTTCTACTTCAGGTTCGGTTGTTGACTTGGCATTTGATATTTGAATTCTCTTTTGACGCTTGATTTCAGCCTTGTTCTTGATTCAGACTCAGATATTGGTCTGGAATATATCTCAACTTTTGCTCAGATTCTTGACTCAAGTTTTTTTTTTTGAAGATAACATTGACTTTTGATATTGACTTGCTTGATTGAGCCTTCTTCTTTTGACTCTTTTGTCTTGGAATATTGAGCCTTTGGTCTTTGATCATGGCTCGTATCGTCTTGGATTTGCTTGTTACCATGGATTTGGGTCCGACTAGCACCTTTGGGTGTGAAAAGGGTTGGTCTTTTTTGTAAACAGGTTGTTTATTGTGGGGAATGGGCTTGCCTTCCGTCATGGATCATTAACAAGGGAGATGGTCTGGATCCGTCCTAGAATCTCTTAAGATATGCTCGTCCTAGACTAGGGTTATATTGTGGTTTCTATTTCCAGACATGGAATAGGTAAGAAAAGAACACGGAGTTTCAGGTCCTCAACAACTTTGAACGGAACATCATCTAAGTGTACTCACATTGACTGCCATGTGTTGTTTTTGTTGTTGGTTTTTAAATATCTCAAATCAACTCTTGTTGTCATAGGAAAAGGGTAGAGGAAGAGATATGATAGAATATGTGGATTGAAAAGTGTGCTTTTATTTAAATGGATAATAAATGTATTTAACATAGATATGAGAAGACACGTGACTCATGGGACAGCCCCCAGGTTGTCACTAGAAATAGAAATGGACACAAAGAAAGACACTAGAAAAATTATGGGATAGAAAGCCTAAAACTCGGACTCGGGCTTGGACCTTGACGCGATCTTAGACCTAGACTCGTAATCATCGGCTCACGCTTGAACGTTTACTCTTTTCCAGCGACTGGCCTTGGCATCCGGCTTTGAGCATTCACCCATTTGAGGACCTCGTCCTCATCATTGGGAACATTGAAAGGGTAATAGTCAAGAAAAGTTTCTTGATAAGTGGTATATCCATGAGGATCGCCTAACCTGCCATGTGAGTTAAGGGTCGAGAGGGACAATTCCCCGCTTTCGATCATATCCTGAATGTCATTTTTTAATTTGTAACATTTCTCTGTATCATGCCCTTTGCCTCTATGGTATTTGCAGTAGGCATTCTCATCCCAAAACTTGGATTTCTTCTCTGGGTTAGGCGTAGGTCCTATAGGCTTCAACATTCGTCGCTCCATGAGTCTCTGAAGGGCATCGGTGTATGTAATACCAATGTTGGTAAATTTCCTATGAGGTGTGCCCTTATTTTCAGAACCTTTTGTAAATGACCCTGAAGGCTCCATGAGGTTGCCTTTTTTTATTTTGATTCCCGGATGAGAAGAACTAGGAATAGATTGTCCATTTGTTGCTTTCTCCTTAAGACTGTCAAGCTGAGGGTTTGTCTGGACACTTTTCATCTTGAGAGGTCGGACATCAAGCTTCTTACTCATTTCAGCAAACTGTTTCTCCATGTTGGAAAGTCGGAAGTTTAGATTATCAATGGCTCCTTCTATTTTGGAGAATTTATTGTGGAAAGTAATGGAAAGCATGAGCATTCCATTTTTGATATCTTCATCTTCGAGGACATTGATTTCTTTATCATCATGATGATTGAGGAGATGAGAACAATCTAGAGATGGTTCTTCATCATGCTTAATGATATTAGACCCAAGAGGGTCGATTTTCTTGGATTTTCCGACAGAAGGTGGCTTAGGAAGCTTGCCCACTTCGATCATATCTGGGATGGTGTGTTTCAAGAGAAAACACTCTTCAATATCATGGCCTCTACCTTGGTGATATAAGAAGTATTTGTTGCCATTCTATAGGTTCACCTGTTTCTCTAAAGGTGGATCCGGAGTTGGCCCTATTGGATGTAGCTTACCTTGGGCAGAGAGTCTCTTCAAAGCATCGGCATAAGACATGCCTAAATTGGTAAGAACCCTTTGATGCCTCCCAGGTTTCCTTTCAGCTATTTTCGGCTTTCTAGGACGATGGTTATTGCAAGAGGTAAGCTTTGGATGACCTAGACTAGAGGTTTCCCTAGTTGGCATGTTCTTTTCCACCATTCCATTTTCAAGGGTGAGGACGCGAATGCTCAAATTTTCCACTGTAGCTTGAACTCCTAGAACTATGGCATAAACATCTTGGAGAGACACGGTGATGGTGGCTTGATCTGCTTCGTGACTTTGCTGATTGACAGAACTTGCTGGATTCCTACTTGACAGAAATGACGCGCATTACAACTCGATTCGACATGGGGTCACGCATACTAAGGCAATAAACAAAAGGAAAGGACAAGATGATAAATCTAGACGTCGACTTGTGAATTCAGGAAATGTCGTGAGCGACTTCTCGTGTTTGAATTCACGGTGCTTGACTATAATTTTAGACTCGAGTGTTGACTTTGACGGAGTGACCTTCATATGATTGACTTTGTTGACGGGATTGATGACACGTGTTAATTCTAATTTGTGTTGTTTAAGACAAACTTGACTTGAGGTTCGGGTATGTGTGTCCCGAACGTGTCATTAGGAGAATTCAAGAAACGAATTTTGGAATGACTCGATGTGTTAGCCTCGAGTGTGTGAGTCGAGGTGTGGAAATGTTTAGATCCTAATTGAGTTGGGGTAGGGAGTCCAAAATGACGGCGTGACGCCTTAGGACTTGACTTGAATTTTGAAAAGACCCAAAATGTAAAGGAAGACGAGTTTATGACTCGACAGAGTTCCGACTAGGACATAGTCGGTTTGAACTTTGACTCTAACTTAGACCAATTGAATTTACACATTTACATTTACATGTTGGAAAATATTTTGTTTTTTTTTATCCTTTTTTTTTCATTTTTTGTTTTGTTTTGTATTTGGCTTTGAAATAGGTTTTAGGCCCGAAGTTTGACTCGACATATGGACAGAGTTTAGGCTTATTTTGCGCTATTTTGAAAATATTTATATTTTGAAAAGGATTTTATTTTACAAAATGGTTTTGTTTACAAAATGGTGATCACATATGATATAAACATATACAAGCATTATAACGGGATGCTGAGTGCATTTAAATGAGTTTTGGTTTAAAGGGTGGGTTGCCATACCGAACAATCAAACCCGAAGTTTGTGGAGAGGCTCGTACCAAACAAGAGTAAGGCCGATTCCTAGTCCATTTCCTCAAGTAGTGAAAGTCCTTGATACAAACAAGAGTAAGTACCATGGTATGGATGATGTCAATCGCTATCCATCCTTAGGCCCAAATAAGAATTAGGGCCATTTAGACGCGACGATTGGTCGAATGGGTTGGGTTGGGCCTAGGAAGGCCGAATGAAACGATCTAGGAAGACCGGGTTATGAAAACCGACAATTGTCTTGTACAAACTATTCCCTAACCTTGTTCAAGTTTCACCCTTTTGGCTACACGTAAGTGTATTATCCCCAGCGGAGTCGCCAAACTGTGGACAATGGGCCACGGGGGCGCTTGGTAAACAAGCGTTTGCATTTGTGGAGTCGCCACCAATTTTTATGGGAAATTGGAACCGTTCGAATACCTCGTGTCATGTCAAGACACAAAGTAGAGACATGAACACCAAGAACTCGTTACCCTTAGCATTCTATGTCTAGAATGACTCTCGTGGATGCCAATGAACACGGATGTTCACAGAGATCTGGAGTAAGGGGTGAGGGTACGTATTAGGAAGCTCTTTTGATCGAACACCTAATCCCGCCCGCCTCGATAGCAGCCTCTACTAATGATTAGGGAAATTATTCATACTCGATATATCGTCGATTATATGCATGCAATGCAACATCTAAGTTTTAATCCTAGCATGTGAAAAATTAGACTAAGTCGGTTAACACGCAATTTATCATGCAATTAATGTCGAAGTAGGATTTAATGCTCAATTACATGTGAAAACATACAAATGATACAAGAAATATGATAAATACAATAAAAGAAAATTACAATAAATAAAATATTACAATAATTACATCGGGTTTAGCGATTTATGTCGAAAATACCTTTAAAACGGATAATTTGAGAAAAAGAATAAAAGAAAGAATTAACGAATGAAAATTAGGCGATAATACGAATAGTAGTTAATTATACGTAAGATAATTAAACTAGGTCAAGCAACAACGGAGTTTAGAGACAGAACTCAACCTGGAACAGGCGCAGCAGGACTGCGCCCTCTGGAAGAGGCGCAGCAGTTGCTGCGTCTGTTCCAAGGGTGAGTTCTGGCTGTGAAGCCGGAACTGCAAATTGTTAATATTAATTGGGTTAATTTAAGGATTGATTATGATATTTACTGGGATGGAAGTGATTATTAGGTTATTTACATGTGATTAATTGTCATAAAAGCAATAAAACATGAATGAGACGGAATTAAAATGAATTATTTACAAAATTATTGAGATTAATAATTAACAAAACAAATTAATTAGGTTGAACAAGACGAATTAATGATGAATATGACAAAAGACGGATGAAAATATATCAAAGATCGAATTCCAGAAACTCAATATGAACAAATCGAATTTCTACAACCCGGATTGAGTTTAATGACGAAAACCCGCAAATATGAGATTATAAGGGATTTAAGTCGGATTTAATGACGAATTAGACATGTTAATGATGAATAATACATACATATGAAATTATTATGGTGTTGTAACAAAGGATTTGCAAAAACAAACGAAAACAAATAAAAGACGAACGAATTACAGAGGACGAAGGAAGAAGAAAGGAAGCAGGAACTGCGACAGCCTCACGAAGAGGCGCAGCAGGTGCTGCGCTCCTTCGAAGAGGCGCAGCAGTTGCTGCGTTCTTTCTCGACGGTTTGCCTTCTGGAAATCCGTAAAAAGGTTTTAAACGAGGTTTTATAAATCGGTTTTAATAAGTATTTTCCACATAAACCTTACAATAATGATACAAAAAGTAAATAACAATAAATAAAAGAGAGATTTCCACCCTCAGACTTACATGTTTGACGAAACGAGAAGGACTAAGTTTACGATTAGTGATGCTCGACTCGAATGTAGACGAAAGTGCCCTCGTAAGAGGAATTAAAACATATTTGATTAAGTTGATTATGGTGGATTCGTTCCCTTCCACATTTCATATGGGGTCTTGTCGACAGCTTTAGACGGACTTCGGTTAAGTATAAGAGCGGCTGACAAAAGAGCATAACCCCATAATGAATCAGGCACTACCGTGTGAATCATCATGGATCGAACCATATCAAGTAAGGTTCGATTTCTCCGTTCGGACACACCATTCAATTGAGGTGTTCCAGGTGGAGTTAACTGCAAAACGATTCCACAGTCTTTCAGGTGTTGATCAAACTCATTTGAAAGATATTCGCCACCCCGATCTGAACGGAGTGCTTTAACCTTTCTACCCAGTTGGTTCTGTACCCTGTTCTGGTATTCCTTGAGTTTCTCAAAGGACTCACTTTTATGCTTCATTAAGTAGACATATCCGTATCTACTCAAATCGTCCGTGAAAGTGATAAAATATCTATAGCCATCTCTAGCGGTAATTGACATAGGTCCACAAACATCAGTATGTATGAGTCCTAATAGGTCACTAGCGCGCATTCCTACACCTTTGAAGGAAATTCGAGTCATCTTGCCAATGAGACATGATTCACACGTGCCATATGTAGAAAAATCGAATGCGGGAATAGTTCCATTATCGACGAGTTTCTTCACGCGTTTCTCATTTATGTGTCCCATTCGACAATGCCATAGATAGGTTTGATCTTTGTCACCAACCTTTATTTTCTTATTATTCACGTGTAATACTTCCGTGGTGTGATCTAAGATGTAAATTCCATTCATGGAAACTGCTTTGCCATAAATCATTTCATTAAAAAGAAAATACATGTATTATCCTTTATTGAAAATGCAAAACCGTCTATATCGAGTACGGAAATAGAAATAATATTCTTAGATAAACTGGGTACATAGTAACAGTTATATAAAATAACTCAAAACCACTAGAGAGTTGGATTACATATGTTCCCTTCGAGACTGCAGCAACTCGTGCTCCATTCCCGACTCGCAGGTCCACATCACCCTTTTCGAGAGGTATGATGTTCTTTAGGTCCTGCAAATTATTACACAGATGAGAACCACAACCAGTATCAAGTACCCAAGTTTCGAAACTTGTATGGTTAATCTCAATCATATGAATATAAGATGACATACCAACAGGAACGACGCAGCCTGCTTTGATGTCCTCACGGTACACTGGACAATTCCTCCTCCAATGTCCAGTCTTGTGACAATGGTGGCACTCAATGTCACCGCCCTTGCTCTTTGCCTTGCCCTGTGAGCCACTAGTCTCACCGGGCCCACTCTTACCGTTTCCTGGCTTCTTAAACTTTGGCTCACCTACAGCTAGGTCGCCATGAGTCTTGCCCTTACCATTACCCTTGTTGAAAATCGTGAGAACATCCGGCTTCACACTCCCACTCAATTTCATATCCTTCTCGGTCTGTACGAGAAGGGAGTGTAGCTCATGAGGACTCTTTTTCAAGTCATTCATGTAGTAGTTTGCCCTGAAAAGGGCAAAACCATCGTGAAGAGAATGAAGCATTCGGTCAATGACAATGCTCTCACTGATTCTACAATTCAGTGTCTCCAGCTTCTCGACATTCTCAATCATGTGAAGAATGTGTGGGCTAACTGGTTGGCCCTTCGGGAGTTTCGCATCAAAGAAGCGACAGGTATGCTCATATGTAACGATTCTCGGTGCCTTTGAGAACTCGTTAGTGAGCGTGGTGAAAATCTTGGTTGCACCTTGGGCAATGAAGCGTCTCTGCAAATTGGTTTCCATTGCAAAGATGAGTACGTTCTTTATCGCACCCGCTTCCATAACGAAATCACTATAAGCGAGTGACTCGTTGACTCCTGCATTTGGGCCTGGGTTGACCGGTATTGGCTCGCTTAAATACCCGAGCTTACCGTCGCAATGGCAAGATTCCGTAGTGCCGCCTCCCGGTCGCAAAGTTGGACCCATCATTTTTCGATCCGCGTGGACTGATTCATTTGGTCCATGAACACTTTTAGCAAGGATGAACGATCTAGTGTGGCACTAGGCATTGGGATTGCGTTATTTCCAGCCATTTGTTGTAACAGTATTATTGATAATAAACGTGTTCTACACTGCGAAAGAAGAATAAAAATAATAAGCATGTGCATCGTTTTGAGTTTAAGTTTAATGAACTAATGTCATAACGCGAAGACTCAAAACATTTATACAATTGACCTCCCTCAAGAATTATATAAATGACCCCAAGACTCAATTCTCTGCAAATTGATAAGCTAACCTTTTAGCTAATTCTACCGTTAGAATTCTTGGTCGATAAATTTCTGTAAATTCTATCTTTAGTCCATCACAATCACGAGAAACTCTTCGGACTATGATGTTGAGGTAAACTAAGTCAACACAACTACTTACCCAACGTAGAAGGGGTCATATTAGGCCTACCGACGAAGAAGGGATTCATAGATGTTTGCCCTTATAAAGACTAATCTCAATTTCCGTTTTAGAGGAAGATCCCATCAACTTTACTTTAATTCATTTTAAGTGAACTAATATCTAGCATGCGAGAATGAATAAACTAAGGTGATGGCTTAAAGACTGTGACATCTGTATGTCCATGAAAACTAACATACAACCTATATGAGTCAATTTTCATGCATTTTATTAGTAGGTGGTTTGGTTTTAGGCGGAATATGATGCATAAACTAACATGTGAATGAAAAACAATAAGAATGAAAAAACGTAAAAACAGTAAAAGTTCTAGTGTGGCCTATCCTATCAAAATGAACAATAAATACAAGTTTGGAATCCATCCTTGGACCCGAGAAGCTTGTCTTGATGTTCCATCTTGATCCATGTAGCGGGAGTGAGCTTCAATCTCCATCTTTAGTCTTCTTTGAAATTATAATAAATAAAATTACATAATTGACCTATTAATTACATTCTAATTTCAAAAACCCAAAACTAAAATAAAGGAGATTCGAGATCTCATAATTACATAAGAAATCATGTTTCCTTCATTACGAAAACATAATTTGACTAAGGCCACACTAAGTATTACAAATTACAACCGATTACAAAAATAAATACGTAAATAAAATTCATTCATTCGATTCATTCAACAAAATTAAAAGCATCAACTAAAATAAATTAAACATACATAACACAATACATTAATTATGTTGATTAATTTATCCAAACCACCTATTTAAATTAAATTAAGTGACAATTCCGCAATTTAATCACATTAATTTCATACTTAATCCATATTAAACTTGTAATATGAATTCTATCCGTCTAAATTTTAAACCGCTTTAAAATAACTCGGCATCTTTAAATTGTGAACCGATTCACAATAACTAATTGGCCAAAATAAAAAAAAACAAAAATCAATTAAAATTGGTCTCGGCTGAAAATAAACAACAAAATTTTTTTTTTTTTATTATTTCAGCTCCTATACGGCCGAAAAAAAAAGCCTTCCCTTTTTTTTTATTTGGCAATTTAGGAAAAACAAAAAAAACTTACCATATTTTTTTTTCCTTGGCAATATGGCAAAAAAAACAAGAAAACAAAACTTTCCTTTTTTTTTTCTCCTCTTTCTCGGTTTACCAAAAAAAAAAACAATTTTTTTTTCTACGGCAAACCCTAGAACCGTCCTTCCTTTTTTTCTTTTGCGGCAATATGCCCTAAAACAAAATTTGATGACTAAATTGTTTACCTTTGCTATTAGACCATGATTAGCATATGAAATAATATACATGATTAATTTATATGCCAAAAACTATATAGCAAAAACAATCTTTTTATCATAAACATGACGATCCCATTTAATTTTAACTTAATCTGCATTAAATCAAAAACTACCAATTCTTCATATGATAATTTTAACTGATTATAAACTATAATATGAAAAATAGAATGGAAAATTATCATCAAACTGAAAGAAAAAAACGGCAGAAAAACGGCAAATTTTTTTTTTTTTTCGAACCACAACAAAAATTCGAAACCCTAAATTTTTTTTTTTTCGAAAATCCTATTGTTCACATACAAATTTATGAAAATCATTAAGATTAAAATCGTGGCCTAGTGCTCTGATACCACTTGTGGGAAATAATCTGTATACTTCCCTTAAAATTGAAGGATTATAACGAATTTAATTATGACGATCACAAGTCATAAATAAAATACATAAACAAAATAAAGGATTCAGAAATAACCTTCGGTCCTAGCAAATATGGCCTAAGAACAATATCAAAGTAGATATTCGCCTATCAGTTGCACCCAAGACGATATGAGATATGCCCTTCTGATTATGCTAGAAATCGATCCAAAATTTTCTGTAAAATTTAGGTTTTTGTGTTTTTTCTGATGAGAAGAGGCAAAAGCAGTGAGTAGAAAAATTAGGTTAAAAATTCTCCCCCTCATCACCCTATACAACCGAGTATATAGATGATTAGGGTAGATTTTCTTATTTTATTTTTCCGGCCCATATGCTAACCGAAATAAGAGAGGTCCATTTCTTTTTTTTTCGGTTTTTACAAAAATGTATAAAATGTGTAAATTGTCATCTAGTGAGGATCGAACCCATGACCTCTTGGTTTGTGTACCCTCACTATTACCACTATGACACATTCAACTTGTTGATATTAAATATAATTGATTACATTTAATTACGAATTAACAGATTAATTCATCCAAGCTAACATTACATACATTTAATTAAATATAACTTATCATATTTAATTTACGAATTCACAGTTAATTCGTCTCAACTAATATTATTTAATCTTCATTAAATAATTGTCTCATCAACACATTGACTAACTGTTTAGTCATATTAGGCATCAATGTGATCATATTTCTATAACCACATCTCTCAAACACATCCTATAGGTGTGACCTTTAGGGACCAGTTGATCACCGCCATCTGTATGATAATAACGTCAAACTTTCTAGCAAGCCAACCATTATTAGGTAACCGTTAATCAACTGATTAAATATACGAAGTATACCCTTGTGAACCTGTAAGAGATTTACAAATGTTATCACACTAATTTGTGGAGGACACAAGCTCCAACACATTTAACCGGCAATTTCATTGCCAAATCCGCATTTATACAACTAGTTTAGAGAAGTCAACTTGGGGGGATGCCTAGTGAAGACCCTCATTCTTATATGGAGACTTTTTGTGACTATTGTGATGCGATTTCTCAAACCGGAGTTACTCAAGACCAAATCCGATGGGTCTTATTTCTTTTGCTTTGATTGGTACCGCGAAACAATGGTTGAAAAGCCTAGACAAGGCTACTCTTGGTATTGATTCTTGGAAGAAATTAGCACTTGCTTTCTACAAGAAATTCTATCCTTCGGAAAAGACTAAAATGTTGAGAGCCCAAATCATCGGGTTCAAACAAATGGATGAAGAATCGTTGTATGAAGCATGGGAGAGATTCAAGGACACTTGTCGATCTTGTCCACACCATGGACTTAGTGAGTGGTTCCTTGTGCCATAATTTTGGAATGGTCTATATGAAGACTCCCGAAACATTCTCAATAAGGGATCCAATGGCATGTTTACCGAAGTTGATGACAATCAAACATGTAACAAAATTGAAGAAATGGCGGTTCATAACTCGCAATATAGTAGGCCTCGGAAGGCTACTTGAGGAGGAAAGCATGAGGTAGATTCCATTACTCAATTGGGTGCTCAACTAAGTGCTCATATTGACACCATTAATTTAAAGTTTGAGAAGGCCATGGGTAAACTTGAAGAGGCATCCAAATCACCCAAGCAACATGTTAATGCTATGGTGGCATCATCCTCAATTCCAAGTGGAGTATGTGAGAGTTGTAGAACTTTGGGACATGACCAAAGTGAATGTAGGGGAACAAGTGAATGCTTTCCAAGCATACAAGAGTGGCACCCCTTATTCCAACTATTACAATGAGAATACCAAATTTCATCCAAACCTTTCATACAAAAGCCAAAATGTTCAAAACCCTTAACCAACATACACCCCACCTCCAATGAGAAACCAAGCTCAAAGACCCTTTTACAACCAAAGCCAAGGTTATCAAAATCAACCTCCATACAATCAATCCAATGACCAAGGCTTTGATGTTCAAAAAGCGGTCCTCCAAATGCAAAAGAACCAACAAGAATTTTTCACTCAAATGCAAAAAGATAGCCAAGAAAAAGACATCACCATCAATAACATACTCAAATGTCTCAATTAGCATCTTCTAGCTCTCAAAGACAAAAGGGGCAATTACCACCTCAAAGTAATTCCCCAAGACATGAGTCGGTGAGTGCCATCCATTTGAGGAGTGGTACAAGGTATGAAGGGCCAAAGAAGAAAATTGAGGAAGACATTGTGGATGCTAGTGACAAGCAAAGAGTTGTGGAGAACTCTAAGGAAGAAGAACCCACCATTCAAAAAGTTTCAAAGAAGAAGAATGAAGAGAAGGCTAAAGATAAAGAGCCTATTGTGATTAGACTTCCATTCCCAAGTCGTCAAGCTAAGCCTAAGTTTGATAAACAACTTGGAAAGTTCATGGAAATTGTGAAGAACATAGATGTCTCAATCCCATTCACGGAATTGATCAATCATGTTCCGGCCTATGCAAAGTACGTGAAAGACATTCTCACCAAGAAGAAATCCATCCGAAAGCTAGAGACTATCGCTTTCACCAAAGTGAGTAGTGCTATTCTTCAAGGAAGTTCTCCTCCAAAGCTAAAGGATCCGGGAAGTTTCTCTATTCCTCGCACAATTGGCGATACTACAATCAACAAAGCTTTATGTGACCTTGGAGCAAGTGTAAGTATCATGCCATACTCGGTATGAAAGAGGCTATAAATGGGAGAACTGAATTGCACTAATATTACCCTTCAAATGGCGGATTGATGAACAAAGATACCTTTAGGGGTATGAGAGGATGTGCCCGTGAGAATTGGCAAATTCTTCATCCCGGTAGACTTTGTCATTGTAGACATGGAGGAGGATTCCAACATTCCTATCATTCTAGGAAGACCTTTCTTGCGCACCGCGGGAGCGGTGATTGATGTGAAACATGGAGAGCTTACACTTGAAGTGGGGGATGAGACAATCACTTTTAATCTTGACAAGACAATGTGAGTTCCCCGACTACATGAGCCATGTTTCAAGGTTGATCACTATAGCCAAGAAAGTGATAGGAAGAAGTTGTCATCTCAATGCAAAGAACAAGCTATGGGTAAAGAATCACCACCCATATGGAAGAAGAAAATGGATAATCCTCAAAATTCTCCATCCAAAGAGCAAGAAAGTTTCAACAAGAATGAGAGCTTGAATAGCTCACCATCAATCATGACAAGTAATGATGAAGAAGGCCTCATTGGCCATGATAACAAGGAAGAAGAGTTGTTCTCATCAACTCATGATATTATTAGGGAGCAAGTAGATGAAGTTTGTGGTCTATGGGATGATGAATTTAAAGGATTATTCAATCCTTATATTGGTAATGCTATGACCCTAGACCAAGGCTTTGGTGATCATTTTAACTCAAGTCACCACGATGAAGATAACAATGTGCAAAGGTATATTGAAGATCTTTATAATAACAATGAACAAGCCTTCGACTACTTTTACAAGGTGTGAGCAACATCAACAACACCTTGGCTATGCCCCCTTTACATCTCATCTATGAATGAGAGTTTGGTGGAGTCCACCATTTGTAAATATTCTAACCCCTTAACTTGCATCTTATTCTTGTATTGCATTTTTTGTCAATTTTGGATTTACAATTGTACATTTTGATCAAGATTATCATTATGAGAGAAAGTGAGGGAGGTACTCTAATGTTTCATGATGTTTAGTGTTTGGACTAGTGTGGGGATAGCAATTGCCTAGGCTATCCGAGCCTTCATAGTTCACCCACAATGAAGACCAAAGGAATGAAGAAGAAATGACTTCAGATATGAAGATCCCCGCGGGTAGAACTGAACCCATGAGGTATAGGAGTGATCCGAGCGTCCCCATGAGAACCCGCTCATCTTGGAGGAAATCCGCGCGTCCTGGCAGTAAGACGCTCGTCTTGGCAAAGCTGGGAAGGAAATTTTGGTACTGACTATGGATCCGAGCCTCCCATATAGAAGACGCTTGTCTCAGCCCAAAGACGCTCACCTCATTGAAAATACACGTGTCCTGGCTACTTTAAAAAAAAAAAGGATTTCACTCCGACTATGAATACGAGCGTCCCGAGAACAATCCGCTCATCTCAAGCCAGAATCTGCTCGTCTCCCCCAGAAGACGCTCGTCTCAACACGGGTTTCATATTCCAATGCTGACTGAACTATAATCCGAGTGTCCAATGCCGAATCCGCTCGTCTCCTACTGCTGAATTGAAAAAACACGGGATTTTAAACCTCCTTCCCCATTTCATTTCATTCTTTGAAAACACAAACACATATTCAAAATCCTCAATCCCTTCATCCATAAAACTCAATTTCCTCAACCAAATTCACCCAAATCAAACCCAAACTTCCTCAAAACACAATCAAATTACTCCTTTATCAACAAAAAGCCATTCAAACATCAAAATCCTCAAAGTTGAATCGATTTTCTAGGGTTACAAGGCAAATTTCGAAAATCCTAAATCGATTTGGGATTCATTGAAGCTTGAGGATACTAGAAGAATTCAACCAAATCATTTGTTGTTGATACACTCTTAACAAGGAGAAGAAGAATGGCAACAAGCTCTTCAAGCTTCCAAAGCTTTGGTGGTACAACAAGCAAGAGTGGAAATTCAAGAAACTCCTACTCCTATGGTGGAAGCTACTACTCCTATTCCGGTTATTGAGCAATTACAAGAATATCCAGAGGTAACTTTCACATCCGATTCTCATAGGAAAGCTTTTATGTCTCTTGCTAAGAAATCGATTTTGCCCACCAAGTTTATTTGCCAAGATGCTTTAACCAAATTGGGTGTTCTTGAGAGGACCAAGAACTTCTTTGAGTCTATGGGGTTGCTTACATTATCTGATATGCAAGAATTGACTCACCCCTCCCTTACCTTAGAATTTCTAAGTTCATTGAAAATCACTAAGGTAGAGACTCGAAAGAATATTGAATTCCGCCTTGAAAATGTGGATAGAAAGATGTCTTTTGATGAGTTTGGCAAGGTGTTCAGTCTTGATAACGACTCGACTTATGAGAAGAAGCCTTCAAAATATGACCCCGCCCCTTTATGGAAAGCGATCACCGGAAGAAAGTTTGAATCCTTCCATGAGTGTCGTGCCCTTTATGTCCACCATTCGGGCATAAGGGTATGGCATAAGGTTGTGGGAAATACTCTAATTGCTAGGAAGGGGACTAACCATTTCACCGAACTTGATTTCATCTACCTTGAGTCCACCATGAATGTCGACAAGAAGTTCACCAAGAAATACAATGTTCTTCAACTCTTACTCGAAAGGTGGCTCACAATTGACCATGGTAAGGAAGGTGCGGCCTTTATAGTAAATGCGGGATTGGTAACATGGTTGGCCAAGCACTTCAACCGGAATTTCAACAAAGATGAGACTTACAAGCCGGTTAGGGGAGGCCACCTTATTGATCTAGCTACTATAATTAACAAATTCCATTGGGTCAAGAATGACAACCTTGACAAAAAAATTGAGTGGCTCACCAAAGATGCCACGTCCTTCATTCTACCAAACAAGATTTTCCGACTCAATGTCCGAAGCCCGAACTATCTTCTTCCACTCTCCGATGAAGCCGAGTTGATAATGCAACAACATAGGGAAACCATTGCTGAGCCCTCCTCCTCTATTGTGACTTCACCCTACCCGTTTACCTACCACGAATTCCGACCTGAAGATGTTGAGGTAGGTAACGATTACTTGACTCAATTAATGCAACACATGCAAAAGCAAGCCTATGAAGACCGAGTCAATGCCTATAGAGCTCAATATCCGCCCCTCCTACACCTAGCTAGGCAATGACTCCTTGACCCATCATGCCCTTTGCCTAGTTGGGCGGATAGGAAAGTATTCTTTCCTAATGCTCCTAACATGGGTGGTGAGGAGATTATTGTTGAGAGTGATAAAGAAGAAGAAGAGGAAGAAGGGGAAGAAGAGGATCAAAGTTCAAGTGATGATGGTGAAGCCTCCGAGTCTATGGAGGTAGATGATGATGATGATGCTAGTGAGGAAGATGATGATGATGACGATGTAAGTGATGTCGCTATGAGCGACGATTGAGGATTAGCAAGCTTTTTGGAGGATCCATTGTGAGTTTCCTACACCTCCTTTAGCTTTGTTCATTTCTTTTGTTTTCAAATATTTCTATCTTGATCAATTATTTAAGTCCTAGCAACACTTAAAGGACTCCCACCTCGGTCCCATTGAGGTGTCTTTCATTGTTCCCACCTTGAAAAATCCAAAATGATAAATTTAGTTTCATGCATAGCATTCTTGTGCATGAACTTTCCCATTTTTTGACATTAACAATAGCGTCTCATTTGGTTTGGGGAAGTTGAAGCACAAGCATTGGGAGTTAATCTAAATTATGCTCTCCAACCAAACAAAAATTCATGCATCATATAGTATAGTGTAGTTTGCATTCACTTGTTTATATGACATGTAGTTTGCATTTAGTATAGAAATCATGCATTCACATATTAGCTTGTATAATTCCCTATCGTATTTGTCATTGAGGACAATGCCCATACTAGTGTGGGGATGGGAAATTCTAACAATAATGATAAAAATTGAAAATTTTTAAAAAATACAAAAACATGTCTTTTTATTTCATAATCATAAAAACCATAAAAATTTGAAAAATTGAAAAACCCAAAAACATGTTCATTCCTTTTAGTGTAGAATTGTATATATTTTATATATTGTGCTTGATTGTTTGTCCTTTTTCACATTGATCGACTACGCCACATCCAAGACATGAGGATATTGAAGACTGCATGGTATGATCTTCCCAATCTCCTTTTTCCTCTTTATGTTAATGACTATGTGGCTTTATTTTGATTGATGCGGTATAAACAATGTGATTATAGGATTGCATTTAGATTATATGGCATACTAGTTGGTAGAAGCATATGCATTAGATTGTATAAATCTTAGTTGCATCATGGCATATAGTTGCACTTAGGAAATTTTTTGTGAAAACATCTATTTGGGAAGCTTGACAAGTGTATATAAGGCCCTTGTAGATACTTTTTCTACTTAAGACTTTGCTCATTAGAATTCTTGTAAAACACCCTAGGATGTGTCATGCTAGTATCCTTTGACCCATGGATTAAGGACTAGTCAAGAGTACCATGTGGTGTGATAACTCCTTGGCTACCGTTTATTCCAAGGTGACCCTTGAAACCATGCAACCATCATCCATATTCTACCACATTTTGTCATCAAAAAGGGAATGGGCACAAAATTTGTTCAAATTTTGGGTTCAAGAATTGAAATGAAAATGAAAATGTTTGCAATTGCATCAAAAGAAAAGAGGAGTAACAAAAATGAAAACTCCTATACTTCAAATATAAGCACCCTCACTACAAATGGGGTAGCTTTGAAAATGTTCAAAAGAAAATGCAAGAAAAAGTTGAAATTGATAAGTATTGAAATGCCAAACATCAAAAGAAATGGCAAAGAAATGTTCTCAAAATGTGAAATGCCACAAGAAATTAGGGGGAAAAACAAGAACAAAAGCAAACTCCCATATGAAACTCAAATACAAATGATCCCTTTATCCATCGAATCCACTTTTGTGCATGGTAGAGAGGGGACGACCCTTCTTCTTGTCTAGGCAGGAAGGGGAATTCCGCGATCCTCCAGTGTTTCTAACACTATAGGGAGTCTACTCTTAACGAAAGCATTTAACAATTGAGGACAAAGGTACCCTAGCTTGACACAACTTGGAGGTGATTTATTGGTATCCTTCTAGGCTTAGTAGTTTGAAGAAACCATATCTATGATGGAGTGTGTACCCTTAGATTGCTTCCCTTGTAGATAATTTCCGCCACTTAGATGAGGAAAGTGGCTATTCATTTTTGTAGATGCATCCATTACTTGTTTTTTGTCCTTTAATGCTTGGATGTATCGCCACTTTGGCAAGCCCCACCTTGCCTTGCAAGAAGGCATCCTACCTCATGGTTGTCTTGTTGTGAGTTGAAGGGGCGGAGTGAGACCCGCTAATTGTCTCACATCGGCTATATTAGTAGGTTAGTTTAAATAAAGGTCCTAGTTTTTGTCACCTCTTTACTCGGGACGAGCAAAGGTTCGGTTTGGGGATGTTTGATGTGACTCATATTTGAGCACATTTAGTCCCCGAATTAACCTCATTCCTATGCTTTATAGGCGCATAATTGGGTCATTTACTATCTTTAGTTTCCCATTTTGAATATTCTCTGAGGTTTTGTCCCCTACGTAGGAAAGGAGTGCTAACCTTGCATTTACATGGCGAAATGGAGCTAAATTTATCGATTCTAATGACCAAGCATCAAAGAGAAGACATCACTAGAAGGCCTATGTAGATACTAAAGTGAAATGGGCAATGATGAAAGGATCCTTGCATCCCCGAAATGATCCTCGCGGGTTATGAAGGAAGAAAAGAAGAGAAGTCGTCTGCCCAGGGATCCAAGTGGATCAGGTGCGATCCGAGCGTCTCCCATCACTAACATCCGAGCGTCTCCCAGCCAAGACGCTCGTCTTGCAGCTAAAGGTTCCGAGCGTCTCCCCGACAATCCGCTCGGATCACAGTTTAGAGAGCCCGTGCCACTTCCCAAGACGCACGGATCGTGGCGAGACTAGCATGACGGATATGCTCATTTCCTTCGAGAGGAGCATTTCCTCAACTTTTCTTAAAGACTTAGTAGTCATTTAAGCCCTTAGTAACCCTAATCTTTGTACTTAATATTTAGTATAAATACCCCATTGTACTACCTAGATTAGTATGAGGGAGGAATCAATTCCTAATCAAGTTTTAATCATTTCTTAATCTTGTAATCAACTCTAAATCTACTCTTAATACAAATCTCAATACTTAATCTTTCCTTAATTTCTCTATTGTTCTTCATTTTATTTTGGGTAATTGGAAGATTATTTGGGTTTATTTTGAGGTTTGACAACCTTCCATCAATCATCAAGTACTTCTATTATTCTTTGCTTTATTATTTGGAATTATCTTCATAGGTATAATTATCTCTTAACCTTGTTTAATTATTGTTAATCATTTTTATTTATTCATCTTGTTTTGCTTTGCTAGTATGATTGACAACCTTGTTAGCATGTTAAACTTGATAATGAGTGAGTAGTCTCCTTAACTAGGGTTAATGGGGAATTAGGGGAAACCAACATGGGGATTGATTCATGCTTAATCTAATATGTTTTCATAATTAATTTGCTTGCTTGTTGTGATTTCAACTTATGCACATGTTATGTTTGATGAAATGCGAGCCTATGAATCCTTGCATTTTTTACCCATCACTTATCTTTTCCATGAGACTTGTAAGCTTATACACCAACGCGAGTCTTATTAGACCATGCATATTGTTGAATAGGAAGGACTAAGTCGACTTGTAGGTGTTGTACAATCTAATCGATTCGGCTCCGGGACCCAAACCTTCTTAAGGATTGTAAGCTTATACACCAACTCGATCCCATCACAACAATAAGTGCTTGTATCTAGTAGAGAACATGTTTGTATGATCAACTCCCATGAATCCCCTCTGAACCCATGACACCCTCGTGCTTTTAATAAATTGTTTACATCTCATTTTAATCACCTTGCTTGTTTTTATTACCTTGCTTTTATATTGTTGATTAGTTTAGTTGATCTCCTATCTCAACCCAAATTGTGACACCCCTAGACACAACCATTTGCAATTGAAAATCCTACATCAATACCCGTCCCTTGGGATCCGACCTTTACTTGCCTCATTACTAATAGTAGTTTATGAAGTTATAAATATTGTTTTGGTTGGTAGGTTTTGACGACGAGTTTTACCACTCACCAACGTCCCCATAACCACACATACCTGATCAAAAAGAGACGGATTCCGCTCCTTCATAACCTCTTTCGCCTCCCAAGTTGCTTCCTCAACATTGTGATTGGACCATAGAACCTTGAGCAACACTTTTTCCCCAGATCTAGTTTTGCGAACCTTGAGATAAAGATTCTCTTTTGACGCCTCTCGATAAGACAAGGACTCATCCAACTCGATGTTATCCAACTCTAACACATGGGAATGGTCATTCACATATTTCCGTAACTGAGACACATTAAACACATTATGTACACGATCTAAAGCTGGTGGCAGAGCTAACCAATAAGCAACCTCTCCTACACGATCCAAAATCTCATACGGACCAATGAACTTTTGGCTTAGCTTCCCTTTATTACCGAACCGCATTACTCCACGCATGGGTGACAGTTTCAAAATAACCTTATCCCCAACCTAAAAACTCAATGACCCGACGATATAAGTCTGCATAGCTCTCTTGGCGATCCTGGGCCGCTTTCATTTTTTGCCGAATCACTTTCACTTGTTCTAGCATTTCTTGTACCATATGTGGTCATAAAACCACTGCCTAAGCACTATCATCCCAGCAAATCGGACTCCTACACCTCCTCCCATACAAAGCCTCAAACGGAGCCATCCCAATACTTGTATGGTAGTTGTTGTTGTAAGAAAACTCAATCAAATCCAACCTATCTTCCCAACTACCACCAAACTCCATCACACAAGCCCTCAACATATCTTCTAAAGTCTTGATCGTTCTCTCTGTCTGTCCATCGGTTGCAGGATGAAATGCAGTACTTATCTTCAAGGTAGTTCCCATCAACTCCTGCAACTCTTGCCAAAACCTAAAAATGAACCTCGCATCCCGATCTGACAAAATGTCCTTTGGCACTCCATGTAACCTCACCACATTCTTCCTGTAGCCATTTGCCAACTACACCTTACTCTACGTATCTTTTATTGGAATAAAGTGAGCTGACTTAGTCAAACGGTCAACTATCACCCATATCATGTTATTACCTTGCTGGCCCCTCGGTAAACCCACTATTAAATCCATGGAGATAGATTCCCACTTCCACTCAGGTACCTCAAGAGACTGAATCTTACCTTGTAGTCTTCGCTGCTCCCCTTTGACTCTCTGACATGTCAAACACCTAACCACAAACTCAGTTGTCTCCCTTTTCATCCCAGGCCACCAAAAAGTCTTCTTCAAGTCCCTATAAAGCTTGTTACCACCCGGGTGCACTGAATATGGTGTGCAATGAGCCTTTTGAAGGAAAAGAAGATCTATATACTCAACATATTCATATATGTTTAATGTTAATTTAATCATAAAATTAATTGGTGATCTTATGCATGCAAACAATAATTAATATAAAGAAGAAATCTTTATCTTACATTGGTTTTTCGGTTTATATGGGCACAAAAAAGATCACCTTCTCTTTTGTTCTTTTGCTTTCCTCAATAGATGAACAAGGACTCAAATGTAGAATCA